>NC_044304.2:10485593-10733677 GCF_007474595.2 Lynx canadensis
TCGACCTTAGGCCATAGAGTCTCTTCTTCTTCTTCTTCTTCTTCTTCTTCTTCTTCTTCTTCTTCTCCTTCTTCTTTGTCTTCTTCTATGGGATAAAAAGTACCAGGGAGGGGCAGAGAGAGACAGGGAGAGAGATAATCATAAGCAGGGTACTCACTCTCAATGCAGAACCTGATGGGGGCTCAATCTCCAGGTTCCTGAGATTGGGACCTGAGCTGAAATCAAGAGCCAGATGCTCAGCCAACTGAGTCACCCAGCATCCCTAGTGTCTATTCTTTAAAAAAATATTTTTTTTTAATTTTTTTTTTTCAACGTTTATTTTTGGGACAGAGAGAGACAGAGCATGAACGGGGGAGGAGCAGAGAGAGAGGGAGACACAGAATCGGAAACAGGCTCCAGGCTCTGAGCCATCAGCCTAGAGCCTGATGCGGGGCTCGAACTCACGGACCGCAAGATCGTGACCTGGTTGAAGTCGGACGCTTAACCGACTGCGCCACCCAGGCGCCCCTAAAAAAATATTTTTTAATGTTTATTTATTTTTGAGAGACAGAGAGAGACAGAGAATGAACAGGGGAGGGGCAGAGAGAGAGAGAGAGAGACACAGATTCCAAAGCAGGCTCCAGGCTCTGAGCTATCAGCACAGAGAAGCACAGAGAACTGGGTTCTTCTGATAATAAGTCTTAGGTTCTACACACACTGGCTTCAAGACACTTTTGCCATCACAATTAGGTATTTCTTACATTAACAAAAGGTAAAAGCTGTCAATTTTTCCTTTGTTATTAAGTGTTTAATTATAACAGATGTATTTAAATATTTTACATACTACAATGTGAGCTTGACATCTCATAGGGATAGTTGGGTTCAATTTTTATAAACATCTTATCCCTGAAGAAGTACATTTATGAGCTCCATTCTACATTCTAGAAATGGCGCTTAGTCATGCCTAGTCATCTGTCTAAATATAATACCTGAGTATGTGGTGACCCTTGAGTTTGATTCTGTCAGGATGCTTCTAGTTCTCAAACTCTGGGGCAGTGGTTCACAGCCAGAAATGAATTTTCCCCTGAGGATGTCTGTCAAAGTCTGAAGGGAAGCTGCCAAACACCTACAATTCAAAGGAAAGCACCCCCTAAAATATTATCCTGCCACAAATGTCGATCATAAAAGGTGAGAAACCCAGCTACACCAGCAGTTCTCCAACTTCAATGCGTGTGTGCATTCACACAGATCCCACTACAAGTGCAGAATCTGATCTCATGCCCTGGGTGGCCCAGAGATTCTGCATTTCTACCAGCTCCTGGGTGATGCTAAACTGTGGGTCTGGGTCTGTGGGCCACTCTTTGATTAGCAAGGCTGGGATCTTGTGTTAAAGACAGGTGTAGGTATTTTTAAGTCTTCTGCACCAAATGGTGTCCTTGCATGCATGTAATTTTGAAGGAATAATGTATTCACTCTTTCTTCAGTCTGTGTCAATTCTGTGCTTATTGCTTTTCTAAGTAACAAAAATAATACATTTATGAAAAAGACTTTGTAGTGGGCAGAATAAGGCCCTTCCAAATATGTCCACATCCTAATTCCCAGGACCTTTAACATGTTATTTTTGATAGCAACGTATGATTCAGGTAGCAGACTAAACAGGGCTGTAAATTAGCTGCCATGGAGATAAAAGGATCAGCTGTGATTCTCTAGGTGGGACTAGGGTAGTCAGGATGGTCCTCCAAATGTTGAGGATGGAGACAAAAGAGTTGATGTCAGAGATTTTGAGAACGCTCTCCTGCTGGCCATGAAGGTGGCGGAAGAGCCATGAGCCAAGAAGTGCAGGTGGCCAGCAACAGAGACTGCAATTGGAAAGGAAACACATTCTCCCCTGAGCCTCCAGAAGAACCACAACCCTGAAGACACCTTGCTATTAACCGGACGAGACTCCTTCGAAGCTTCTGACTCCAGAACTGTAAGAACCTGTATGTGTTTGTCTTCAGCGGCTAGTGTGGGAATGATTTATAACAGCAGTAGGAATCTCACAGGGACATAGTCAATAAAATTATTTGAGGGAACCGAGCTTAAGCTTCTCCATTCATCAGCTTCCCTTGGTTAAGGTCAATTGACATTTAAAGAACCCACATTATGGAGAAGAAATTAAATCAATTTGGAGATATTCTGTCTAGCACCTGGTAGAGTGAATTCCTGGGGCATAAATGTGAGTGTGGTCTGACTATGATGCTTTTGAGGTAGCGAGATAGGCGAGCAATTCATGATCAAAATTTAGGTCACTCACATCTTCTTTATCCATTCATCAATCCATGGACATATGGACTCTTTCCATAACTGGCTATTGTTAATAACACTGCTATAAACATTGAGGTACATATGCCCCTTTAATGGATCAAGAGGATGTGGCATATATATCTATATATGGCATATATATATATATATATATGTATGGCATATATAGATATATATATAAAAGAGGATGTGGCATATATATATATATATATATATAATGGAATATTACTCAGTGATCAAAAAGAATGAAATCTTCCATTTGCAACAACGTCGTTGGAACTAGAGTGTATTATGCGAAGCAAAATATGTCAATCAGAGAAAGATAAATATCATATGATTTCACTCATGTGTGAAACTAAAGAAACAAAACCGATGAACATAGGGGAAGGGAAGGAAAACTAAGATGAAAACAGAGAGGGAGGCAATTTATAAGAGACTCAAAAATACAGAGAAGAAATTCAGGGTTGCTGGAGAGGGTGTGGGTGGGGGGAGGGGCTAAATGGGTGATGGGCATTATGGAGGGCACTTGTTAAGACGAGCACTGGGAGTTATATGTGAGTGATGTATCACTGGGTTCTACTCGTGAAACCAACACTCCACTGTATGTTAACTAACTTGAATTGAAATAAATAAATGTAAGGTGTGCTTGGGTGGCTCAGTCAGTTAAGCATCCGACTTTGGCTCAGGTCATGATCTCACAGCTCTTGAGTTCAAGCCCCATGTCGGGCTCTGTGCTGACAGCTTAAATTCTATGTCTCTGCCTCTCTCTCTCCTCCCCAGCTCAGGCCATCTCTCTCTCTCTCTCTCTCTCTCTCTCCCCCTCTTAAAAATAAATAAAAATATTTAAAAATACAAATTATTTGGTTTTTATCTGTAATATTTTATTATGTGTCTCTAAAAGAACTCTATTTTTGGCATGCCTGGGTGGCTCAGTGGGTTGAGCGTCCAACTTTGGCTCAGGTCATGATCTTGTGGTTGACAATTTCAAGCACCTCATCAGGCTCTGTGAGATTATGTTTCTTTCACTTATATGTCCAAAGTTCCTTTGTATATCAGTATCTTCACTGCTCTTCTTAATAGTGGACACTTAATATATTAATGTGTCTTATAGATGGGCTTTATTCTCCTCATTAGGATCCTGGTCTCTTAGTACCTTGTTGTCCACAATGTGTATAACAGTCACTTCCTTACTCAAGTGTTCAACAAATATGCGTCTCCAAGAAAAGTTTTCATGGAGCAACAAACTTTAATAAATAGATTGACTTTAGAATATGATCTCAGACTCTAGATGTCCTTTAATAAGATGAAGCAAAATTTTATTCAGTTGATTTTTTTTTTAATTTAAATGATAGTTAGCTTTGTTGAGTCCGAAGAAAATGTTCAGATGCAAAGTTGTACGTATATATTATATGTGTTTTTTACAAATAAACACATATACGCATATGTACATAAACACAAACTCACTTAAAAGAAATCTTATCTGAGTACAGTTGGCAAGAATGTTGCATTAGTTTCAGGTGCACAACGTAGTGATTCAACTTCTCTGCCCATTACGCGGTGCTCACCACAAAGGTAGCTGCTGTCTGTTATCATACAAACCCACCCAGTATCATTGACTGTATTCCATACCCCGTGCCTTTTTTCCCCAAGGGTCATTAATTCCACAACTGGAAGCCTGTATCTCCCACTGCCCTTCACCCATTCTGCCCATCCCCCCACGTCCCCTCAGGCAAACCATGAGTCTTTTTCTCTGTCTTTGTAGGTCTCATTCTGCTTTTTTGTGTGTTTGTTTATTCACTTAAAATTTTTTTTAATGTTTATGCATTTAATTTTTTTTTTTTATTTTTTTTTTCAACGTTTATTTATTTTTGGGACAGAGAGAGACAGAGCATGAACGGGGCAGGGGCAGAGAGAGAGGGAGACACAGAATCGGAAACAGGCTCCAGGCTCCGAGCCATCAGCCCAGAGCCTGACGCGGGGCTCGAACTCACGGACCGCGAGATCGTGACCTGGCTGAAGTCGGACGCTTAACCGACTGCGCCACCCAGGCGCCCCATATGCATTTAATTTTGAGAGAGAGGTGTGTGGAGAGGCTGAGAGAAGGAAAGACAGAGAATACCAAGTAGCCTCATGTCAACAGTCCCTGACATGGGGGTTGAACTCACAAAATGTGAGATTGTGACCTGAGCCAAAATCAAGAGGCAGGTGCTTAACCAACTGAGCCATCCAAGAGCCCCATCTTTATTCATTTTAAATGCAAACCCATACATAATCTCTTATTTTATGCTGAAAGGAAACGTAAGAGAAAGTTGCAGGTGTAGGTATTAAAAGAGTAAATGTTTGAATTAATATGCATTTAAAAGAATGAAGATGTGTAGACACAAAGATTTCAAGACAGACATAAATGATAGACATACATTTAAAGGATGAATTACATTTCCTGTCATAATGCCTCCAAGACGTCAAAATCTGAAGCATGCTTGCAGTTACGTACTGAGAAATTCTCTACCAGCTAAAGAGGATGAATATCTGTAAATTGATTTTAAATCTCCTTTTCTCCTTAGAGATGAGATTACGATGCAAAATGCCTTTACCCAGGGGAAACTCCGTGAATGAAGGGAGAACCCTAATCTCAGATTCTTAACAAAATTTCATTGGAACAGCATTTGTCGTTTTAAGTCCTAACGCTGATGTAAAATAACTACATTGGTGTTTTAAAATTCATTTATGTTCTTACATTCGATGGATCAGAACCCAGAAGTGGCTCACCTTGGTCTAAAATGAAAATGATTGCAAGGCCTGATTTCTTCCCAAAGCTACCGGGAAGAACCTGTTTACTTTTCTATTCCAAGCTCATATTATACTGCAAGAAAAAAAATCTCACCATATTTCATATAATTAAAAAATTCTTTACAAAGAGGGGCTGAACAGCAGCTCTTAATTGTGATGTGGAATGAAAGCCCTAAAAGTGTGCAAATGTGTCATGAAGCTGCGGTACGTAGTGCTCCGGGTTTGTATCAAGGTGCTTTTTTCTCCTCCTTGTTGAAAAGGAAAACCGGAATGTTGTGTAGATGGCAGGACTGTATCTCCAACACAGGCCAACAGCTTGGAGATCCAAGGGAACTAATCCACACAGATTGCTCAGTCCTAGACTTGGGCGAAACATTGACATAAGCGTTGGGAGTCGCTGCTGGGAGGTCTCAACTCTGAGAGCAGCGGAGTTCATGAGGAAGGAATACTCAACACTGGGGTCACGCAGTTATAACCTGGTCTATTGGGAACACAGAACCTCGAGAACAATTTCCTTTGTGTCCAGACCAGTGTCCCCCAGGGAAATCATGTGCTGCTCCAAAGAGGAGGAGGAGGGGAATGTGCCTCATGAACAGACAGAGGAAACTATAAATCCCTCCTGTGCACACCCACTGCCTGTGCCACCGTGGGCTGACGGGACCAGGTTGTTGCTGTGGAGTCGAAAGCTTGACTGGGAGACTCATGCTGGCCTCCGTTCTGCCGTCTTGTGTGGGGACAGAGTTTAGCCACCACCAATAACCATCCAGGAGGAATCCAGACGGCCCCATGGACACCTCTCCCTCAGAGCTCCCAGCCAGGTGAGTCTGAGAGCTTGGCAAGACCCGGAGGAAAGGGTCAGAGAGAATCAAAACCAGGCGCATCTACCTGAGGTCACCTGGCAGCCACCAGCCTAGCCCAGAACGTGGAGATCTCTATGGCCATGTACTTGCCTGATCATGCCCTTCTGAAAAACTACAGTGAACAAGGTCAGAGAGGGCCCCGTTCCTTTGGTACTTGCCTTATAATGGTGGAGTCACAGGACTATGAAAAAAGTTTGTGTGGTGTAAGAGCCTCGGGCAGAAATCTTTCGGAGATGGTGACTTAGAGCCAGAATGGTTGTCATGGTATGTGCAGAATTTTGTAGCGCAAGGTCTGAGCAGAACTTTGCACATTGTGCAAACCAGAAACAGGACCAGAGTGTGCCCAACACTCGGCCAAAAAGATCACAACCTAAAGCCCAGGAAAAACAGAGAAAAGATGCCACGTCTAAAGAGTGAAAGGGACTTGTCCCACCTTCTCTAAGATCACAGGACATCCAGTTGGTCAAAGAAATAGCAAAGTCTCAAGGTGCTTTTTCAAAGAAAAAGCAAGTCTCTTACCTTCCATTATAACCTGCCCAATTTTTGCTGTGCTTTGCATATTTCCTGTGCCGAAGGGTTGATTTATTCCCTTAGCACACTTTTCTCTTGGAGCATTCACTCTGTAAGACGATCCACACCCTGAAGATCCCACCAATGTCGTCTTCTGACTGAATTTAATTTTGCTCCTTACTATTTTTGCTGGGCATCAGGGAGGTAACAAGACTTGAACCAGGGATGCTCTTTCTTCTTCATGGCCCCTCAGATTTCAGCGATCACCTGAGCCATTAGATCTTTTCTGCCACTTCTATTTTATTTCACTTTCTTGTTTCTCTCTCTCTCTCTGATTTTGAGCAGATTGTGTTTCGTTAAATACAGGGAAGAAAATGAGCATGCCAGTCTGACTTGTCAATTTTATTTGTTCATGGAAAACTTACATCATTTGCAGGACTGATAATGGATCTGCGCATCTTGAGTTATACCCACTCCGAACTTAATTGTTGGGGTTGGAGTGAGAAGTCATGGTAAAAACACAGCCCAGGGAGCACTCATTTGGGGTGTGTGTGTGTGTGTGTGCGCACGCCTTGTGAAATGATATCCGTCATCAGAGCAGGGGACATGGTCCAATATATTCCAAGGTGATTCTTATAATACAGGAGCCAGAACTCAATCAACACACTGTATTCTAGAGGGCTCTATGTCAACTTACAGCAGACTTTGCAGGTAGATGCTAAAATACAAGCAGTATATAATGTGGGTGAGTGACTCCTTTCTCTTGAAGGGGAACCAGCAAGGAGGCCACCTATTTCTTTGAAATTGCCTGACAGGATCTCTGATCATT
Organism: Lynx canadensis; assembly: GCF_007474595.2. Taxonomy (NCBI): domain Eukaryota; kingdom Metazoa; phylum Chordata; class Mammalia; order Carnivora; family Felidae; genus Lynx; species Lynx canadensis. The sequence continues at coordinate 10,492,866 of NC_044304.2, forward strand.
TTCCTGCTCATTCCCCTTCCCGTACATGCTTCCTGTTTTGACTCAAATAGCTCCAAGTAGTATCATCCTCGGGGCCTTAGCTGAGGCCATTCCCTCTACCATCACACATTTCCCCACACAGATTCTGGGATCCTGCCTTCCTTCCCTGCAGGTCTCTGATCAAATGTCACCTTGTTTACTGGTCTTGACCAAACACTGATTACAAAATAGCACTCATATCCATGCTCTCCTTTATATCTGCTTTTGTCTCTTCATAGCACTTGACACTCTGTGATGTCTTATTAATATTTGTATTTGATTCTCTTCATTCTCCATCACTAGATTATAGTGGCTTTTGGTTTTCAGTATCCCATGCTCATGGCCTAGACAATGCCTGGAACATGTTTGACCCTCAGTACATATTCCTCCAATGCAAGAAAGATATTCTTAGTAAAACAGTAAAATACATGACCTCTGCTGAGGAGTGTGGAGAATGAGACCAAAACACCTAATCTGAGATGAAACAGGAGGGAATCTCTTCAAAAGGACAATCCTTTGGGGACAAAAGGGACAAGATACGGAAATGAACTTCTTGACTGCACAATATAAATGGTAGCATTTCAACTATGTGAGTAAACTGTTGATGTGAAAATTAATGATGTCCTTTGCCTCTTTCTGACAGTCAGTGCAACCTCATGGAACCAGGAAATATTACACGGATATCAAAATTTCTTCTCCTGGGATTTTCAGAGAGACCAGAACTGCAGCCCCTCATATTTGGACTTTTCCTCTCCATGTACCTGATCACTGTGTTTGGGAACCTGCTCATCCACCTGGCCATTAGCTCTGACTCCCACCTCCACATGCCCATGTACTTCTTCCTGGCCAACCTGTCCTTTGTAGACATCTGCTTCACCTCCACCACCATCCCGAAGATGCTCTGGAACTTCCAGACCCAGAGCAAAGTCATAACCTATGTAGGCTGCATCACACAGATATACTTTTTCATAAACTTTGCGGGGATGGATGACTTTCTCCTGAGTGTGATGGCCTATGACAGGTTTGTGGCCATCTGTCACCCTCTGCAATACATGGTCATCATGAATCCCCGGCTCTGTGGGCTGCTGGTTCTGGTGTCCTGGATCACGAGTGTCCTGTATTCCTTGGTACACACCTTAGGTGTTGGGGCTGTCCTTCTGTACAGAGGTAGAGATCCCCCACTTTTTCTGTGAACTCAATCAGATGATCCAACTTGCCTCTTCTGACACCTTTCTTAATAACGTGGTGATGTATCTTGCAGCTATGCTGCTGGGTGGTGGTCTGCTTGTCTGGATCCTTTACTCTTATTCTAAGATAGTTTCCTCCATACGTGGGATCTCATCAGCTCAGGGCAAGTATAAAGCGTTTTCCACCTGTGCATCTCACCTCTCAGTTGTCTCCTTATTTTATTGTGCAAGCTTAGGTGTGTACCTTAGCTCTGCTGCTACCCAGAGCTCACGGTCAAGTGCCACAGCCTCGGTGATGTACACGGTGGTCACGCCCATGCTGAACCCCTTCATCTACAGCCTGAGGAACAGAGACATAAAGAGGGCTCTGAAAAGAATCGTTGGGATCCAGTGATATAAGAACTAATCATCCAAAGGCTGAAGACATGACCATGATTGAAGGACTCAAATCCCCAGAGCCAGGAACTGCCAATCTTTGATCAGACTGTGGAAGTAGAATCTACTCCTTCTATTTCTTTCTTGGCATTTTTGATCAACTTCTCTCTACATTTAAGGAACTCACTTCATTAAGCTTCTGCTGTGACTGAAATACAGACGGTTTCTCCGTTGTCTATTTTCAGACATCCCCAAAGTTTACCCCAACCTTGGGTTACAAGTGCTGAAATTTCTGTATCTCACATGGGACTAGTTGGATTTCTTAAAATGAATTTCACCTCAAATGACTTACACCATGCCGGGTAAATTTCCCCTAGATTTCCTGAGATCATTATCATGAATTATACGCTTCAGACGGAATAAAGCTACATTGATCAGTAAGCCATTTCCATCATTTTACTGTCAATGAGAATACAAAAACACAGTTTCCACCTTGAGTCTCAGTCTTTTCCTTCACTTCCTTTAGGACTCCACCTGATGATGTGGACTCTAACATTGTTCCATTTAAGCCTCAAGCTATTGACACACTGCTCTGGCTAGGAATGCCCAAGTACTCACCTGCGCCCATGTGCTTGTCCACAGTCCCACAGACCTTTCCCTGACCACAGCCTATGCTGTGGCTGCACCAACCCTTGGGTTCTTATAGTGACTGCAGGACACACATCAGCAACATCTATCAGAGGACTCTAATATCCCCAGGTTTATTACTCATGAATCCTGGAGGGCACATGGGATGCTCAAAAGCCATTCTGGGAAGTCTCAGAAGGGGAGAGAGGGTCAAGAGGAAGAGAGAGAGAGAGAGAGAGAGAGCGCTGCAGAGGGATCTGGCTTTCTCAAGGACCATGGCCAGGGTGGGTAGCTGGTGTTGGGTTCACACGTTCTTGGAGAATTGTATTGAGTAGAATGTGTGTGCTGAAGGGGAAAAGCTGATTCACTCATGTGGCAGTATCCAGTTTATAAAGCTTTCTGAAGAGGTACTTCGTGACTGGGGGGTAGCCGAGGGCTTATCTGGTGATTGTGGAACACATCTGACGATATGTTTATTCAACATGGTTGTGTTCGAAACGGACCCGGGGAAAATATGTCATTTCAGTCGCTGATCTGGCCTCACTGGCTTATTTGTTTTTCTTGTGTGGAGTTTGGAGAGTTCTTTATAGATTTTGGATACTAGCCCTTTGTCCGATATGTCATTTGCAAGTATCTTTTCCCATTCTGTCAGTTGCCTTTTAGTTTTGTTGATTGTTCCCTTTGCAGGGCAGAAGCTTTTTATCTTCATGAGCACCCGATAGTTAATTTTTGCTTTTAATCCCCTTGCCTTTGGAGATAGAGACACAGAATCTGAAGCAGGCTCCAGGCTCCAAGATGTCAACACAGAGCCCAATGCACAGAGCCCAATGTGGGGCTCAAACTCATGAACCATGAGATTATGACCTGAGCTGAAGTTGGACACCCAACCAACTGAGCCACCCAAATGCCCCATCTACAAGGCATTTAACAAGGAGTTAGTATCTATTCTCTTCAACCTACTCCAAAATATTGAATAGGAGGGAAATCTTCCAAATACATCTATCAGGCCAACATTACCCTGATGCTGGAACCAGATGACGACACCCCCAAAAAAGAAAAACATCGACCAGTATCCTTGATGAAGATAGATGCAAAAATCCTCAGGAAAATCCTAGCAAACCACACACGACAGTATATTAAAAAGATCATTCACCATGATCAGGTAGGATTTATTTCAGGGATGCAAGGGTATTTCAATATTTCGAAAATCAATGTTATACACATCAACAAAATGAAGGATAAAAATCATATGATCATCTCAATAGATGAAGAAAAATCATTTGACAAAATTCAACATTCATTCATGATAAAACCTCAGTAAAGTGGGGTTAGAGGCAACATACCTCCACATAATAAAGGCCACCTATGAAAATCCCATAGGTAGCATCATACTCAATGGTGAAAAGTGGAGAGCTTTTCCCCCAATGTCAGGAAGAAGAAAATATGTCCACTCACACTTATTCAACATAGTACTGGAGGTCCTAGCCACAGCAATCAGACAAGAAAAAGAAATAAGGGATATCCATATTGGTAAAGAAGTTAAACTGTCACTATTTGCAGATGACATGATACCATACATGGTAAATCCAAAAGAATCTACCAAAACATTCCTAGAAGTGTGGATAAAGAAGATGTGATATATATACATACAATGGAATAATATTCAGTGATCAAAAAGAGTGAAATCTTGCCATTTGAAAGAATGTGGATGGAACTAGAGTGCATTATGCTAAGCGAAATAAGTCAGTCAGAAAAAGACAAATATATCATTTCACTCATATGTGGAATTTAAGAAACAAAACAGATGAACATAGGGGAAGTGAGGGAAAATAAGTTAATAACAGAAGGAGTAAAACCATAAGAGACTCTCGAATACAGAGAAGAGGCTGGGGGTTCCTGGAGGGGAGGTGGATTGGGGGTTAGCTAAATGGGTGATGGGCATGTATTTAAGGAGGGCACTTATTGGAATGAGCACTGAGTGTTCTATAGAAGTGATGAATCACTGGGTTCTACTCATGAAACCAATACTACAGTGCATGTTAACTAACTTGATTTTACATACATACATACATACATATAAAATTACTAGATGTATTACATTAATTCAGTAAAGTACAAGAGACAAAATAAATTCCCAGTAATCAGCAATGTTTCTGTACCTTAACAACGAAGCAGCTGAAAGAAAAACATTTAAAAACAGCATTTACAATTGCACCAAAAAGAATACAATATTTAGGAATCGACCTAGCCAAAAAGTGAAAGACCTATGTTCCAAAAACTATAATACACTGGTGAAAGAAATTGAAGGTAACATAAATAAATGGAAAGATATTCCACGCTCATGGATTGGAAGAATTATTCTTGTGAAAATGTCCATATTACCCAAAGCAAAGCAATCGACAGATTCAATGCAATCTCTATCAAAATAGCAACAGCAGGGGCGCCTGGGTGGCGCAGTCGGTTAAGCGTCCGACTTCAGCCAGGTCACGATCTCGCGGTCCGTGAGTTCGAGCCCCGCGTCGGGCTCTGGGCTGATGGCTCAGAGCCTGGAGCCTGTTTCCGATTCTGTGTCTCCCTCTCTCTCTGCCCCTCCCCCGTTCATGCTCTGTCTCTCTCTGTTCCAAAAAAAAAAAAAAAAAAAAAAAAAAAAAAAAAAAAAAAAAAAAAAAAAAATAGCAACAGCAGTTTTCACAAAACTAGAACAAATAATACTAACATTTGTATGGAACTATAGAGGATCCTGCATAGCCAAAGCAATCCTGAGAAAAAAGAACAGACCTACCAGGTTTCAAGATATACTCCAAAGCTGTAGTAATCAAGACAGTATGCTTTTGGCACAGAAATAGACACATAGGTCAGTGGGACAGAATAAAGACTCCAGAAATAAAACATGACTAAATGGGTTTAATCTGTTACTTGGATATAAATTTTTTAAAAAAATTTAAGAGGTGAGACTATGGGGAAAAGACAGTCTTTTCTTTCTTTCTTTCTTTTAAATATATGAAGTTCATTGCCAAATTGGTTTCCATACAACACCCAGTGCTCATCCCAAAAAATGCCCTCCTCAATACACATCACCCACCCTCCCCTCGCTCCCACCCCACATCAACCCTCAGTTTGTTCTCAGTTTTTATGAGTCTCTTATGCTTTGGCTCTCTTCCACTCTGACCTCTTTTTTTTTTTCCTTCCCTTCCCCCATGTGTTTCTGTTAAGTTTCTCAGGATCCACATAAGAGTGAAACCATATGCTTATCTGTGAAAAGACAGTCTTTTCAATAAATGGTGCTGGAAAACTGGGAAGATACATGTAAAACAATGAAACAGGACAACTTTCTTACACCATACACAAAAACAAACTAAAAATGGATTAAAAACCTAAATGTGAGACTTGAAACCGCGTGAAAAGAACACAGGCAGTAATTTCTCTGACATCAGCTATAGCAACATTTTTCTAGACCAGTCTCCTAAGGCTAGGGAAACAAAAGTAAAAATAAACTATTGGGATTCCATCAAAATTAAAAGCTTTTACACAGCAAAGGAGACAACAAAACAAAACAAAATAAACCTGATCTATTGAATGGGAGAAGATGTTTGCAAATGATATATCTGATAAGGGGTTAATATCTAAAATACACAAAGAATTCATACAACTAAACAACAACAAAAAACCCAAACAATCCACTAAAAAATTGGGCAGAGGTTCTGAATTGACATGTCTCTAAAGAAGACTTCCGGATGGCCAACAGACAAATGAAAAGATGTTCATCATCAGTCATCATCAGGGAAATGTAAATCAAAACCACAAGGAGATACCACCTCACACAGGTCAGAAGGGCTAAAATCAGAAACACAACAAACAAGTGCTGGTGATGAAGTGGAGAAAAAGGCACCTCACACACTGCTGGTGGGATGCAGCCACTGTGGAAAACCGTATGGAGGGCCCTCAAAACTTGGAAATAGAACGACAACATGATCCAATAAGTCCATTACTGTTTCCAAAGAAAAGAAAAACGCCAATTTGAAAACATATATGCACCCCTATGTTTATTGCAGTATTCTTTACAACAGACAAGATATGGAAGCAACCTAAGTGTCTGTCAATAGAGGAATGCATAAGGAAAATGTGGCGCACACACACACACACACACACACACACACACACGAATATTGATCTGATGTGTCATTTACAAACATCTTCTCCCATTCTGTAGGAAGCCTTTTAATTCTTTTGTTTTCTTCACTGTGCAGAAGCTTTTTACATTGGTGAGGTCCCAATAGTTCACGTTCGCTTTTGTGTCTCTTGCCTACGGCAACACGGGTAACAAGAAGTTGCTATATTTGAGGTCAAAGAGATAGCTGCCTGTGTTCTCCTCTAGGATTTGAGTGGTTTCCTATCTCACATTTAGGTCTTTCATCCATTTTGAATTCATTTCTGTGAATGGTGTATGGTGTAAGAGAGTGGTCCAGTTCCACTGGCATGTTGCTCTCCATTTTGCCAATACCATTGCTTAAGAAGCTGCCTTTTTTCCACTGGACACTTCTTCCTTCTTTGTCGAAGATTGACCATATTGTTTTGGGTCCATTTCTGGGTTTTCTATTCTATTCCATTGTTCTATGGGTCCGTTTTTGTGTCAGTACCATACTGTCTTGATGACTACAGCTTCGTAATACACCTAGAATTACCAAATGTTTTATAAATGTCAACTTTTAACCTGTCTTAAACATACGAAACTCCTAGATGATTTGTCAAAAGAATATCAAATCCAAGGATTATTAAACCCATGGTTGTATAGCAAAGGAACACACTTTTTCTTGTTGAAGAAAGAATAGGTATTTTCTAGACTATCAGGAGTTGTGTTCCCACCACAACTCAATGTTTCGGAGAGCCAAAGGGCATAGTCAAGACAGGTTCCTGAGTCCTAGATTTGGAAAAAGAAACTTTCACTCAGGTCTGTGAAAAGTTTCAATGTTAGACAAGCCAGGAAAGTTCGAGGAGGAGTAAAAAAAATTGGATATGCCTGAATTCTAATGTGATCTCTTGGGAACAGGGAATCTCCAGGAAAAAATTCCATTCTGTCCAGATAAGTTCCCATGGGGAGATGGGCTCAGGGGTTGGAGTAACAATGGGAAATGTGTCCAACGTTTCAGACACATTTTGCTGTGTCAGATGCAGCAAACATAAGGAGCTGTAAATACCTCCTCGGCTGCAGATCCAGAACATGTTTAATCCGAAGCCGGAGGAGACATGGTCTCTGCATTGGGATTCTTAAGTCTGGTTTGGGGACCAATGCTTCACTCCTTCCTGTTCTGGGAATAGAGCTTGCTTTCCATCATCAACAAACAGGGAGGAATTCTGACTTCCACCTGGAGACCTTCCTCTCAGAGACCCCATCTAGGTGAGTCTCAGCACTCAGCAGGTATTCCAGGGAAGGTTCCAAGGGAATGCAATCTGAAAGCCTTCCTCTGAGGTCACCTGACAGCCTAACCATCCTGGTCTCGGAGCCGAAAGATCGTTGTGTTTGTTGGCACGGTGAACTCTTTCATTTTTTTAATGTTTACTTATATTTCAGACAGAGAGGCGGAGACAGATAAGAGTGCGTGAGGGGCACAGAGAGAGGGGGGCCACAGAATCTGAAGCAGACTCCAGGCTCTGAGCTGTCAGCACAGAGCCTGACGTGGGGCTCGAACTCATGAACTGCGAGATCGTGACCTGAGCCAAAGTCAGACGCTTAACTTACTGAGCCACCCAGTCTCCCCCATTTATTTTTTTTTATGTTTATTTACTTTTGAGAGAAAGAGAGAGAGAGGCAGAGTGTGAGTGGGGGAGGACCAGAGAGAGAGGGAGACATAGATCTGAGGCAGGTTCCAGGCTCTGAGGCATTAGCACAGAGCCTTATGTGGGGTTGGAACTAACCAACTGCGAGATCATGACCTGAGCTGAAGTCGGACGCTTAACCGACTGAGCCACCCAGGTGCCCAACCCACTCATTTATAATCAATTTATTTAAGATGTGAAAAAAAGGAAGTGTCTGTTGAAATTAGCAATATAAGGATTATTGTTGACAATTAAGTGGTGGGAATAAAAGATCAGTTTGATGCGACTAACGAGGGAACGCCGGGTACTGTCTTCCAGGATAATCTGAACAATTCCCAAGAGTTTTGCAGTTAAAGGAAATATGAAAATACACTATTAGGTATGGAAGGAGGTGCAGTGAGGGAATTTAAACAATATTTTTAAGATGGGGTATTTTGGAGCATATTCTGTATCTTTTAGAAAGGTCCAGACCAATGGAGGGAGCCACGACCTGGCAACTGCAGTTCTGGAGACATACATTTCACGGAATCTTCTCTCCATTAGGTCACTTGAAAAGTTTATTTAAAACGCAAACAGGCATATGCTAGAGGGTTTTATTTTGCACTTATTTCATTACCTGGAGGACAAATTTATGTTGGGGTTTATTGGCCATTTACTTTCACTGTCGTAAATTATCAGTGTAATTTCTTTGACTTTTACATCGAGTCTGAGTGTTCTTTTCTTTGTTTGTTGCTCCTGCTGAATCATTTTCTTCCGTCCTCTTGATTGCATTTTTTCACACAAATAATTCTACTCCTGAAAGCAATTTTACACTATATTTTAACCAACTAGAATTTAGATAAAAACTTTAAAAAGCAAAAAAAAAAAAAATTGCAAATTTTAAGCCAAGTTTGCTATTTGCTGTTTAATTCTTGTATGTATGTACAGATATATTTTCTGGGTGGTGTGAGAGTTTATAAACTTTGAGTGGTCAAATCTACCCGTCGGCCATACTTTCTCCCCACCCCTTGCTTTCTCTGTGCCTTGTAGTAACAAACTGCCTTTTGTATGTATTGCCACCTACCTCCCATCAGTGCTTCCTCGCTGCTACCTTTTGTTTTGTGATTGGATCTATTTTCTAAACTAGCAGTCGTCCTTCTGCCGTCCTGTGGAAACGTGAATTTCTCTTGCATTCAACTTATATCTTTCTCACAAGTGTGTGTGACCCCACTTATGTTTGTAACGGATGAAATTATAATTTTATAGTCTGCTCCCTGCATTATTTTTAAAGTCAGTTATAATCATAATTCTTGTTTTCTTATTCTTTTTTGAGGTTTTTGCCTATTCCATTTTGAGTTTGAGACGTGTGTTAATGTGATGAAATTGTTATTTTATATCTTTTCCTACAGAAGAGTCTTTTTAACTCAGTTTTAATTAATAAGTTTATTTTGAATTCAGTATTTATCCCAGTTTTCTTCTCTCTGCTATTCCTTGTATTTTATAAATTCCATTTTCTAAAAATGTGTTACTATATAAATGCACACCTTTATGAAACAGCAAAAAAAATGAATGAAAGAAGTGAGGTCCTGCTCGTTTGGATCTTACATTCAATGAAGAAAGCAGAGTGTATCTGACACAATGTTCTCAGGGATAGACATATGAAGAAAGGAAACACGTTTTTGCACACTCACGTGCACACACACATAACTCAACAAGGAGAACCACGAGTGATTGGTCTGCACCCTGACCACGTACGACGTGCTCTGATATTTTCTATTGTGCCTTAGTTTTTCTATTCTAGTTTATTCTTGCAATCCACACCCTGACCCCACAAATGGTCCCAGTCTCAGAATATGGAAAACATTCCTCTCCCTGGTTCTCTGTTCCTGTGCTAACAGCTCCCTGTTTGTGTTCTCTCTCCTTTCATTGACAACTCCTGTGAGCACAATCTCTCATTCGTTCATGCAATATGTATTTATTACCACTGTCCCCAACCAAACTATGTCTGGGGGTAAAGGGTGGGAGTAAGTATAACATGTCCAGGGCACCCACAGTCTAGCAGGGAAACATATATGGAATTAAATAAAAATTACAGTGATAACACCACATCTAAATTATCACAAAAGAAAGTCTTTTTTTTCTTGTGGGAATGTCAAAACACACACACATAGTCACACACACACTCACACACATTCATGAAGGAGACGACTCCTTGCTGTCTGAAAGAGGAGATGGGAGTTTCAAGACAGAAGAGGTGAAAACTTCCAAATAGATCAGTGGATGATTCCAACCAGAGGGGAAGCAGGTGTGTAGGGGCTCGGAGTCTTGAGACTGGGGCTTGAGATGAAGCTACAACTCAAGTTCAGTGTCGGTAGAATTGATGTGGGTGAGGCAGCATGAGTGCAAAGCTGTTGGGTCAGTCAGGGGAGGCAAGCCAAGTGTTGGAAATATTGGATTTGGGGTTCATTCTCCAGGGGGGAGTCAGATGAAAGCATTAAATCAGGAATGTGGACAGTAACGTAATTGTAATATAGAGAGATCTCTTGGGGGTAAATGTGAATATTGGCTAGAGGGGTGCTAGCCTGTGATGGGTGGAGAGAGGAAGAAAACTGAAATAAGGCTGTGGAATTGGGCCCCAGAAGTGGGGAGTGATGGGGACTTTGAGAGAAGAAAAAGTTGGTCAAATCTCCTCACCAGTAAGAAGCACTCATTATCCATTGAGGGAACTACGCTAAGTTCTTTATGGCATATTCACTAAATCTGCCAACCACCTGAGCAGGATAGATACCTCTAGCCCTACTATTTGGGGAATGATATTAGCATTTACAGTAGTTTGGTTGGGAAGGTGGGGGAGGAGAAGAGAGGGAAAAAAACCAGAAGAGACTCATAAAGATAGAGAACAAATTGAGGATTGTTGGAGGCAGGTAGGTGAGGGATGCGCTAGACGGGTCATGGGGATTAAGGAGGGTAATTGCTGTGATGAGCACCGGGTGTTGTCAGTGATGAATCACTGAATTCTACTCCTGAAAACAATATGTTGCACTGTATGTTACCTGAGTAGAATTTAAATGAAAAAAAGAGTAGTTTGGTTGGTTCTCCAAGTTCAAAAAGCAAACATATGTAGATCCAAAATTCAAAACACGAGTCTCTGATGATGAAGGTGTTGCATTTTATATCATTTAGAAGAGGTGGGGTTTTATTAGCAAATAATCTTTTAAAATCCGCCACTTTTGTTGTACTCTGTGTATTACCCTTAGAGAATTGTGGGGGTTTTCCCTTGCTTGTTATTTAGCGGGATGTCTTGATAACTTAGACATCCTAACTTTTCCTTTTAGATAAATTGCTTTTTGCTGCTTCATTATTCTGGGCTTGAAGGAGACGTACCTGGGGGTTGGGGTGTCGCCAGAACCAGGGGCCATCACCACCAGGGGCCATCTGAGCTCATTAGATATTTCTCCCCACTTTTCTTGCTCTCAGTTTTTGAATTTGATTTTTGTTTCTGTAAATACTGGACACAAAATGATCACCTTAAAATCGAGACCCATATCTACATGCTCACTGGAGACTTATCTACTAGAATTTGGATGTTTTTGCAACTTATAGGAAAGACAATCTGATATTGCACAGCTTGCCTTGTATCATTGTTTGCCTAATTATTGCGACTAGAGGTGAGAATAGTCTGGTTGTGACATGGTCCAAGGAGGCTATAGAGCGTGTGTGTGTGTGTGTGTGTGTGTGTGTGTGTGTGTATGTGATGAGCAGTTCTCAAGACAGAGGTCCTGGAACCCACATTTCCAGTACGCGACCCTTAAAATACAGGTGCCAGATTACTACCAACATATGAAGCTAAGAAGGCCCATTTCTATTCAACGATTCCTTGGAAATGAAATTAATAAAGTGCAAGGACCACCATGTGAAGGAGGGGTTCCTTGTGCCGGGAAGTTTCATCAGTGTCAGGAAGGCCACCTCATTCCTCAACATTCCCTGCCACCACCTCTCATCAGTCTTCCTCTCGCTCCTTCCCCTGGACACACTGGCTTTCTTTTGAGCCTGGGTCTTTAACACAATATGCAAACAACAAAAGGCAGGATGGTGAAGGGGAGTGGGAGACACTGGCTTCCGGTTGAGGAATTCCTTCCATGTTCAGGAAGGGGAGACTCAGAGGAGGTAAAGGCCCAGCGGAGGGAATACTGTCAGTGATGCTGTCACAGGCTGTGTGGTGACAGATGGAAGCTCCATGCCTGGTGAGCAGGGCGTGATGTTGACACTTGTTGAATCACTGTGTGGCGCCCCCCTAAACTAACGTGACCTGGTGTGTCGACCACCCTCATGCTTTAAAAAATTAATTTAGAAAAACCCACGTCTTTCCTCAGAGCCGTCGCACCCATAGTTCCCTCCGATGGGCACACTCTTCCCCAGAGGACCTTGTGTCTCCTGTCTCCTCGAGGGCTCTGTTTACATGTGTGCCGGTGTGCCCGAACAACCAGGAAGAGCCATCCCTCCATCCACGCTTCCCTTTACACAGGCTTTGTTTTTCTTCACGGCACCTGTCACCTCCTGATATTTTATCTGGTCTTCATTTGCTTATCCCCTTTCTCCATCACTGAACCCTCCAGGCTTTTGTTTCTTGACAGTTACACTCTTTACCTGGAGGTTAGTGAGTGTTCAAAGTTATTCCTCAAACTCATGACAGCTTTCAGAATTCCTCATTAAAAATATATAATAGATGAGTAGTTGGGGAAAAAGCTAACTGGGGGATGTGAAGCCCTAGTTAGGGCTGGCTTGGGGAGGGGACTTTTTCCCCTGAGATTTTTCCCTGAGAGGGGAAATTTCTGTAAAAAACTATAGAAATTGATCTTTTGAATGCAAAATAAGAATTGTAGAATTTCAACGATATTTGCAATGTTCATTTTGAGAAAATTAGTCATGTTATTTCTTTGTTCCCTGGTAGTCATCTCCAGCATATGGAAACAGGAAATGATACACAAATTTCAGAGTTTAACCTTCTGGGATTTTCAAAGGGACCAGAGCTGCAGCCCCTCACATTTGGGCTTTTCCTCTCCATGTACCTGATCACTGTGTTTGGCAACCTGCTCATCCTCCTGGCCGTCAGCTCTGACTCCCGCCTCCACACCCCCATGTACTTCTTCCTGGCCAACCTGTCCTTTGTGGACTTCTGCTTCACCTCCACCACCGTCCCGAAGATGCTCTGGAACTTCCAGACCCAGAGCAAAGTCATAACCTATGAAGGCTGTATCACTCAGATGTACTTTTTCCTTGTCTTTGCTGGATTGGACAACTTTCTACTGTCTGTGATGGCTTATGACCGGTTTGTGGCCATCTGTTACCCCCTGAACTATATGGTCATCATGAACCCCCGGCTCTGTGGGCTGCTGGTCCTGGTGTCCTGGATCACGAGTGTCCTGCATTCCTTGTTACAAACTTCAATGGTTTTGCAGCTGTCCTTCTGTACAGAGGTAGAAATCCCCCACTTTTTCTGTGAACTCAATCAGATGATCCAACTTGCCTGTTCTGACACCTTTATTAATAACTTGGTGATGGATCTTGCAGCTGTGCTGCTGGGTGGTGCTCCCCTGGCTGGGGTCCTTTACTCTTATTCTAAGATAGTTTCCTCCATACGTAGGATCTCATCAGCTCTGGGCAAGTATAAGGCATTTTCCACCTGTGCATCTCACCTGTCGGTTGTCTCCTTATTTTATTGTACGAGCCTAGGAGTGTACCTCAGCTCTGCTGCTACCCAGAGCTCCCACTCGAGTGCCACAGCCTCGGTGATGTACACGGTGGTCACGCCCATGCTGAACCCCTTCATCTACAGCCTGAGGAACAGAGACATAAAGAGGGCTCTGAAAAGAATCGTTGGCATTCCAGCAATGCATGGGACAATCGTCCTGAGGCCAAAGACGTGCCCATGATTGCAGGGCTCAGAGTCTCAGAGCCGGGAACTTCTAATCTTTGATCAGTCTGGGGAAGTAGAATCTGCTCCTTCTATTTATTTCCTGGCATTTCCATTTGTTTGAATTCAACTTCTTTATACATTGAGGTAACTCACTTTATCAAGCTTCTGCTCTGTCTGATATACCATTTCATCCTTCTCCACTTTCATACGTTCCCAGTGTTTTCCCAAATGTTGGATCACAAATGCCAGCAAATTTCTTTACCTTACAATGGGCAAGTTTGTCTCCCAAAAAATAATTTCATTTCAAACTGAAATGAATTTATACCATGATTTCTACGATGCCACATAAATTTTCCCTGATTTTCCCCAAAGAATAATCCCAAGGTGGGGTATTCATGTGGAAAAACACTACACTTGGCCCCTAGGCCCTCCACATAATTTTATTGTAGATGGAAATACAAAACCACTGCTTTCACCTGGAGTCTGTCAATCTCTTTTAAGTCCCTTCCTTAAGAACTCTTTGACGATGTGGACTCTAGCAGGGGTCCATTTAAGCCTCAGGCTATTGACACCAATGCTTAGGTAGGAAACCCCAGGCATTTGCATATGCCCTTGTGCTTGTGGACATTCCCACAAGTGTTTCCCTGACCAGAGCCTATGCTGTGACTGCCCTGGCCTTTGGGTTCTTATTTTGGTCACAAGACACACCTCAGCAACACCCACCGGAGGACTCTAAAAACACAAGGTTCATTGCTCACAAACGTTGAGGGCACATGGGATTCCCAAAAGCCATTCAAGGAGGTCTCAGAGAGGGAGAGACTTTAACAGGGAAGGAAAGAGAGCACTATGAAGGATCTGGCTTTTGGGGGGTCCATGGGGGGAGTGACTATGTTTTTCTGGGCTCAGTTTTTATGGATGAATTTAAAACATGAGTGGAGTTGGAGGATGGGCCGAATGGGCCAAGGAGAGGCAGGACGGAGTTATGGAATGATCAATAATGAGAATGGAAGACACAGTGTATGGAACATAGTCATCGATGATGTACTAGCGGTAATGGGACAGGTGTCAGTACACCTGTGTGAGCCCCGCATAATGTACAGAGAAGTTGAATCACTGTATTGCAGACCTGAAACTAAGGTAACATCGTGTGTCAACTACACTCATGTAAACAGTTAAAGAAAAAGAATAATAAAATATTATCCCCCAGTACTCAAAAATAACAACAGCAAAAGCCAGACAAAAAGCCCAGTAACGGAATGTGGGCACCGAACGGGAAAAGTGGGGTCACTCACAGTTGTTACCTAGATTACCAGGGCTTTCTAATGGGGGAATTTGTGGGAGGGGGGGCCTGCATGATTGTATAGTAACTGAATCATACGCCTGGCAATGTGTTAATATGAACGGTGGTCTTTGAAATGGATGCCTCAGAAGTGAAAAGCCTAATGTCTGGCAATTACTGTACAAACACACTTCTGTGTCTCGTAACTGGACTCTGTTGTTGTTGTTGTTGTTGTTGTTGTTGTTGTTGTTGTTTTCTGTTATTCAGCCCGGCGTCCAGGAGCCTATCATAGCCACTGGCAAAACTGATGAGAAAATATGTACCTCCCCGTGGAGTCAACATGGAAAGACAAATTGGAATAAACAGATTGATCTAATATGTTCTTGGTGTCAGAGGAGACCATAAACCCGAGGAAACAAAACACCCATTGTGTTCCTATGCAAAATACTTCTTTTTCATGCGCTCCTCTATTTAATGAAGCATGGAGGCTTTTGTCCGCAGCTGAGATGGTTTGTTCACTGAGGTAAGGGGTTGCTTAGTGTCTTCTGTTTTATCTCCGAATTCGCTTCCCGTTTCTTCTGAAAGCTTTGAAACGATGCCTACTATCATGAGTCTTCCTACTGTAGCATGAAATAGGTTCCTTTTCCCAGTATTTGTCACAAATGATGGCAAATGAACAGTATCAGCCCCACCCATTTTGTGCCTCCGTCCCGCTCGGAAATCGCTCCCACCTGCACGACCAGAGGATGCTTCACACAAGACTGGATGTCCTGCTGGCATGTGGCTCAGGGTCCCCAGTTCTTCTGCACAAACGTGCATGTCCTTCAAACTCTCCCAGTTACCCAGAAGGGAGCCCACTTGTTCGTTACGTCGTGGGAAATAAACTTGAATCACAGAACGGTCATGAGTGCTCTCCTCAACGTCAGATCATTTGCCACAAATAAAAATCAGCACATCTTCTAAGTGTCTAAGGTCCGTTCACTTGGGTTATTGTGTCAGTCAGCTACTGCTGTATAACAGGCGGTCCTTGTCAAATGAGATATCGTAATACCTTTAAAATCAAATGGAATCATGTGCGGGGGAGCGTTTCTGATCTCTGCTGGGCTCCTCGTGGGTCTGGGGTCAGGTGTGAATCTCTACATTGTGTTTCTCAGGCTCATGCGTGGTGTTGGGCTTGGCTGTAGTGCTCTTCTGTCTTCAACCAATTTATGGTCAGATACGGTTCCCATATGGAGGTTAATCTTTTCTTTATGGAAACAAACTGCTTTATCATGTGAATTACTTAAATGTAATTCCATGGTTCATACATCCATATTAACATTTGGCTTCCTTCCCCATTAGAAGTGCTATCTCCCAGCTCTCTTAAGTGAGAATCAGCTACCCGTTCTCTAGATCCTAACCTTAGCCATGCCCCATTCGATTTTTTCCACTGAATTAAATCATCAGAGTGTAATTACACACTAGAACCTGCATATGTAAAGTGTGCGCTTTGGTGAATTAAAGGAGCCACACGCAAATGAACAGTAGATATTTCGAGTTTCTATTTCTGTATATTTTAATACTGTCACATAAGCTTTAACTGCTTTGTTGGAGAGTTTCTTTTCTAAGTTTATTTATTTATTTTGAGAGAGAGAGAGAGATGGGGGAGGGGCAGAGACAGGGAGAATCCCAAGCAGGCTCCACCGTGTCAGCCCTGATGCAGGGCTCAGTGCCGTGATGTTAGGGAACTTCTAAACACTCAAGCATCCTGAGACTTTGCTGACTTCATGTGTCAGCTCTAGCAGTTTTTTGGTGGAGTCTTTCGAGTTTTCCACGTAGAGTGTCATGTCATCTGCAAAACGTGAAAGTTTGACTTCTTTGCCAATTTGGATGCCTTTATTTCATTTTGTTGTCTGATTGCTGAGGCTAGGACCCCCAACACTATGTTAAATAGCAGCGGTGACAGCGGACATCCCTGTCATGCTCCTGATCTTTGGGGGAAAGCTCTCAATCTTTTCCCATGGAGGGTGATCATTAGCTGTGGGCCTTTTTTGTACGGCTTTTATGGTGTTAAGGTATGTTCCTTCTATCCCGACTTTCTTGAGGATTCTTATCAAGAAAGATTCTGTGTTCTGTTGAATGCTTTTTCTGCATCCACTGACAGGATCATATGGTTCTTGTCCTTTCTTCTATTAATGTGATGTATCACATTGACTTGCAAATATTGAACCAGACTTGCAGCTCAGGAATGAATCCCATGTGATCATGGTGAATAATTCTTTGGATACACTGTTGAATTCAGTTTGCTAGTATCTTGTTAAGAATTTTTGCAGGATATAAAATCAATGTACGGAAATCGGTTGCATTTCTATACAGCAATAATGAAGCAACAGAAAGAGAAATCAAGGAATTGATCCCATATACATAGACCTGGAGGAAACTGTAACTCACAGTGGTGCTGTGAGTTTACTCATCAGGAAGGGGTCACATTCATGGAAAAGGAAGAACAAAAAACCTAACTGCAGTTACTACTTCCAAACTGGTCTCTTGGGATCAGAGATTCATTAGAGAAATGTCCTTTGTGTGTCAAAGGGTTGTCCACTTGGGAGCCATGCTGGAGTAAGAAGAGAGACATGTACCTAACGAGCAGATACAGGGTGACAAAAATACCTCCTAGTCTCCTGTCTGTCAGTGTGTGCAACCTTAGACAGGAATGGGTGTGGTTTTCATCTGGTGTTCTGGGTACTAATATTGGCTGGGGGCTGATGCGTCTCTGACCTTCCTGCTTTCTCCATTGAGGAGAAAATGATCTATAATCTAGCATCCAGGGAGGAATTCAGCATCCAGGGAGGGATTCAGACTTCCACAAGGAGACCTTCCTGTCAGACAACTCAGCCTCGTAGTCCGTGGATGAGAGGGTCAGAGAGAGTGGAAGTCGAGAACACTAAATGTCATCTCCTGAGGGCCAATCCAATTTCCCCCAGAGCATATCCCTGTGTCTGTGTGTTTTCTCGCTTAATTAAGTTATAATGTATTTATTCAGTGCTAATGTCAGTTTCGCCGAATGACTGCCGTTCACACTTTTGAAGATCTTTCTTATTCTATATCATTCGATTGCTATTATGGCCGTGCTAGAAAAAATATGTTGAGATTGTTAAATTCACTGTGTGTTTCTCATGGAGTATAATTTTGTCCCCCAGGGGACATTGATCAATGTCTGGAGACACTTTGTCTGTCACGCTGGAGAGGGGTGCACAGAGGTCAGGGATGCTCTGAACATCTTACAAGGCACAGGACGCTCCCCACCACAGGGCAGGCTCTGGGCAGGATGGGTGCAGAGACTGGGAAACTCCTGGTGAAAGAATGTCAGTATCTGTAATACAGCTGCTCTCAGGTTCTGCCTTCAACCTTGTAACACTTACTCTTATGCCAACAAATTCAGAATAACCCTTTGGCTCCTATTTGAAAGTTTCAAGCACAAACAGTGTAACAGCCCTGTAAGTTTTTTTCCAGGTTGCTGGGTGAAAGAGACAGTTCTTGTTATTTTCCTAAACCATCCCTCAGTTTCAGCCAAGGTCATATGTTTGATGACCATTCTGATTGGTTTTATTATTGTTATATGCTCATAGGTTATTTTCTCTCTCTCTCTCTCTTTTATTTTTAAAACATTATCAACATTTCAAACGATTTCCTGAGATCATTGTTTCTCAATTGATTTTTGCAACATATTTTGATCATAAAAATTTTCAATTTTATTTAAATAAATCTATCTTCCTACTTCTGAGATTATGGCTTTATTTAGTGGTTTTGCTCACCTGTGAATGTTATATGTAGTTTCCTTGATGTTCTGCTATATTGTATGGTTACACTTACACTGAGGTCATAATCCCTCTGATGTTGGTAACGTGCCTGCGGGAGAGGACCAGTTTCATATTCTTCCAGATAGATATCCGTTGATGCCAGTATTAGTTTAGACATCCCTTTATTCTAGATGTTATTTAGCAATTCAACATTTTCCAATGAAAGTGAAATACAACCTTGCCATATGGTCAATGTCCTTATACATTGAGACCTAATTTCTGAGTCATCCCACAAATACAAACTGAGCATTGTAGGAACATTATATATTACATTTTTTCGCGTGTAGGCCATTGACAAGTTAATTATGAATCCATGTTGATATCATTAACAATTTCTTTTTTATAGCCAATTTCAGTTAGATTTTAGTTTTCACATCATTTTGCTGTGGACAGTTGTTTGGAAACTAGTCATTTTAACCTGGTTTCATTATCCCTTATTTTTTAAATTCTATAATTTTTCATATCCTTGGGTTTTTCATACTAACCATATATTCACACACATTTGTGACACAAACAAAAGTGAACAAAGAAGGTGAAATCCCTTCGCCCAGCGTATGTTTCTGTGTAGCACCAAGGACAGAGAACAAAAATATAAATATACGGATGGCATCATGCGGTCAAGCATAATCATATGAAACAAGTTATTTGGTACAAAACTGGACTGTCATGATGTCGGGAGCATTTACAGAGCATGGTCGGGGAAGCCTCTGTCCAGTGGCTGACATACAGAATGAGGATTCAAGGTGCCCCTTGGGTTTGTGAAAAAGAGACCAATACCCAGAGTCCAAGAGTGTCAATGAGAGGACGTCACATAGGGAAGGGAGACGAGCGCCTGGGTGGCTCAGTGGGTTAAGAGACCTCTTCTTGGTTTCGGCTCAGCTCAGATCTCACCATTCGTGAGATCCAGCCCCATGTTGGGCTCTGTGCTGACAGCATGGTGCCTGCTTGGGACTCTCTCTGTCCCTCCCCTGCTTTGTGCTCTCTCTCACCCTCCCTCCCCTGCTTGTGCTCTCTCTCTCTGAAAGAAATAAACATTAAAAGAGAAAGGGATAACAGGGCTGCCCTCACCTGCTGTCAGCCCCCATGAAAGCGAATTGCCCAAGTAATGATGCAAGAGGCACGTGAAAGCAAAGTCTTCCATGGTTGACCTTGTAACTGCGCACCTTGCAGCCAATCGCGTGCACTTCCTTTTGTGAAGTGTTGGCTTATCCCTTCGCTCATTTTTTCCCTTGGCCCCACCATATGTAAGGTGTTTGACATTAGGAAGATATTGGCACTTTCATCTTTGGGGAGACATAAATGTGTTCTCACATAGGTTTTGCTGGGCATCAGGGGAGGTGGTCGGGTGCAAAGCTTCCAGAAGTGAGGAGGTTACTGTTCCTCACAGTCCCTCGGGGACCCTCTGAGCATCTTGGATCCTTGAATTTTAGTAAATGAATTTTAAAAAGTTGGGGTACTAACCTCTTTGGTTGTGTAATAGTTTAGCAAAAACAATTAGGAATTTCATTATTAGATCACAAGTTACAAACTGTCATTTTTCCCTCATGATGACGTATTTATTTACTATAAGAGATACATTTCGATTTTCTGCAGCATAGACTAGCTTAGCACACTAAAGGGATTCTATGGTTTAATTTTGACAAAAGTACAATCTATGATGTAGTACTTTCATGAGCTGTATTTGCTATTGTAGAAATGGGCTCAGAGGAATTCAATGTGCTGCTCAAAGGCACAAACCAATCAGCAAGTAGTCTTCATTGGAATGATGTCGGGATGTTTCCGGTTCTGAAACTCTGGGAAGTGGTTCCCACCAGAGCTGCTCTTGGGATTTTTGTCCATGTCTGAAGAGGTGCTTCTGAATACCTTCAGCCGCAGGACAGCACCCGACAAAAATAGTTATCCAGCCCCAAGGGTCAATGGCGAGAAGGTGAGGAAACCTGTCCCACACTAAGGTTTCTCCACTCCTTGTGCACACAATTCACTAGAGACTGTAGTTGAAATGCAAATTCTGATTCCTCAGGTCTCCAGGGGCCCCGAGGACCCTGCTTCTCTAACAAGCTCCCTGGTGGTGGTGATGCTGCGGGTCCTGGATGTGGAGCCCAGACTGAGAGCAAAGCTGTGATCCTTCCTTAGGAGAAATTTAAGTTAGAATTAAAGTTGTTAAGATGGCAATACTACCCAAAGATCTACAGATTCAATGATAATTTGAAAATAACAAAAATGCGGTGTTCTTGGAAAACATTTTTAAAACCATCCTAAAATTAAATAAAAAATCTTCCAAGCATGAGCACAGGATGTCATCCCATTTATTTATGTCTTCTTTAATTTCTTTCAGGACCATTTTATTGTTTTTATTTATAAGTCTTTTGACGGCAATAAGTAACCAATCATTCACCCCAGCAAATAAATCCCCTTAAACACTGCCACTGCTATTCCATACTTGATTGAGAGATGTACAGCTTGAGAAGAAATGTAGAGCATAGCAATACAAAGGAGAATTTAAAATTTGCTTTATCATAGTCGAGGTCATCTTTGACTCCAAAGCCATATTGAGTCATTCTACTTATTTGAATTTCTGTTTCCGTGTAGACTCCACTGGTAGACAAGTTTTTGATAATCAGTGTTGCCAGTGACTAATGTAAGCACTGGGGACATAGAGCCTGAGAAGAGAATGGAATCCTAATTCGGAGAAAAAAGCTAATGGTCTCTTATAAAACACACTTATCTGTTCATCAGGAAGAACAGTTATTGTAGTGATATACAAAAGAATGACAGACACAAAGTGAAAAACTGTGGTGTCAGATTTAGAATAGAATAGAATAAAACAGAATAGAATAGAAATGAACTACTGATCAAACTGAACTTTTTCCATCAGAGTGGTAACAAATGAATACTCTTTTAGGAAAACTAAGGACATATTAACTGGGGTAATTTTTGTCATTTGGGAATAAATTATTCTTAAGAAATCCAAGCAGTTCCACTAGATAAATAGGAATTCTTAAATTTTCCATATCACAGGTTTGGAATCAATTTACAAATAAAGGTAAAGGATCTGTACAATGAATACTCTAGAAGGTTTACGAAAGAAATTGAAGAAGACTAAAAGAAATGGAAAAACAGTCCATGCTCAGTGATTGGTAGAAATACAGGAAGAAAATGAAGGAATAATGATTGCATATCAGAGAAAGGTAAAAAAAAAAAGTTTTTTAAATAAGTAAGTAAATTGTACTGAGTAGTTGAAAAAATAAAAATTCCAGGAAATAAATGAAAGAAGCACTCTCTATAACCACAATTTGCTTTAAACACACACACACACACACACACACACACACACACACACAACTTATTCGTTTAAGACCATCAGGCCTACAATCATGGGAAATTCTTCAACCCCAGGACAACTGGAACTTTTATAGCTACCATCCCAGAGAATCTCCTCAGAGCCTCCTTTATGTCTCTGTTCCTCAGGCTGTAGATGAAGGGGTTCAGCATGGGCGTGACCACCGTGTACATCACCGAGGCTGTGGCACTTGAGTGGGAGCTCTGGGTAGCAGCAGAGCTGAGGTACACTCCCAGGCCAGTACAATAAAATAGAGAGACAACCGAGAGGTGAGATGCACAGGTGGAAAATGCCTTATACTTGCCCTGAGCTGATGAGATTCTCTGTATGCAGAAAGCTATCTTGGAGTAAGAGTAAAGGATCCCAATGAAGGGACCACCACCCAGCAGCATAGCTGCAAGATACATCACCAAGTTATTAAAAAAGGTGTCAGAACAAGCCAGTTGGGTCATCTGATTGAGTTCACAAAAAAAGTGGGGAATTTCTACCTCTGTACAGAAGGACAGCTGCAACACCATTAAGGTTTGTAACAAGGAATGCAGGACACTCATGATCCAGGACACCAGAACCAGCAGTCCACAGAGCTGGGGTTTCATCATGACTGTGTAGTGCAGGGGGTGACAGATGGCCACAAACCTGTCATAGGCCATCATGGTCAGGAGATACATGTCCAACACTGAAAAGATTAAGAAAAAGTCCATCTGTGTGATGCAGTCGTCATAGGTTATGATTTTGCTCTGTGTCTGGATGTTCAAGAGCATCTTCGGGATGATTGTGGAGGTGATGCAGATGTCTACAGAGGACAGGTTGGCCAGGAAGAAGTACATGGGCGTGTGGAGGTGGGAGTCAGAGCTGACGGCCAGAATGATGAGCAGGTTCCCAAACACAGTGATCAGGTACATGGAGAGGAAAAGCCCAAATATGAGGGGCTGAAGTTCTGGTCCCTCTGAAAATCCCAGAAGCAGAAATTCTAATAGTCGTGTATCATTTCCTGGTTCCATGAGGTTGAACTGGCCCCCGGGAAAGAGGAAAGAGATATCATCAATTTTCACCTGAAGGCATGACTCACATAGTTGAAAGGGTCCAATTTATATTGTGCAGTCAAGAAGTTAATTTCAGTGTCTTGTGTATGGATTGTCCCCTTGAAAGGATTTCCTCTCATTGCATCTCTGATTAGGCATTTTGGTCTCATTCTCTGCATTTCCCAACAGAGGTCGTGCATTTTACTCTTTTACTAAGAATATCTTTCCTGCATTGGAGGAGTATGTACTGAGTGTCAAATATGTTCCAGGCATTGTCTAGGCCATGAGCACGGGATACTGAAAACCAAAAGCCACTATAATCTAATGATGGAGAGTGATTAGAAACAAATAAAAATATTAATAAGACATCAGAGGGTGTTAAGAACTTTGAGGAAACGAGGGTCAGTGTAAAGCAGAGTGTGGTGACGAGGGTTACTTTGTAATTGGTGTTTTTTCAAGAGCAGTGAACAGGTGACCTTAGAACAGAGACCTCAAGGAAAGGAAGGCAGGAGCCCAGAGCCTGTCTGGGGAAGTGTGTGCTGGCCGAGGGAATGGCCTCTGCTAAGGCCCCGAGGATGATCCTACTTCGAGCTATTTGGGTCCAAAACAGGAAGCATGTTTGGGAATGGAGAATTACCAGGAGAGGTATCAGAGTTGGTGTCAGGCAATTTCAAAGAAATAGGTGGCCTCGTTGCTGGTTCCCCTTTAAGAGAGAGGAGTCACTCACCCACACCATGTACTGCTTGTATTTTAGAATCTACTTGCAAAGGCATCATTTAAATTGACATAGAGCCCCTACTGAACACCATGTGTTGATTTCTGGCCTCTGTGTTACAAGAGTCATCTTGGAATATATTAGACCATATACCTCTGCTCTGTATACGTATCCCATTCCACAAGGTTCACACACACACACACCCCAAATCATTGCTCTCTGAGCTGTGTTCTTTCCATGAGTTCTCAACCCTCACCCCAACAATTAAGCTCGGAGTGGCTCTAACTCAAGATACCCAGATCCATTATCATTCCCCTAAACAATCTAAAATGGTACCTGAATTTCAATGAATAAGCTTCCCAAGAATAAATACAATCACCAGTCTCACCTGGATGGGAGCTCTGAGGGAGAGGTGCCCATGCGGCAGTCTGAATTTCCCCTGGATGGTTGGTTATTGGTGGCGGCTAAACTCTGTCCTCACACAAGACAGCAGGAAGGAGGCTAGCGTGAGTCTCCCAGCCAAGCTTCAGACTCCAGAAGCAACAACCAGGTCCCATCAGGTGGTACAAGCAGAGGGACTTCACACAGGAGATACTTACAGTTTCCTCTTCTGTTGAGAGGGCACGTTTCCCTCCCACTCCTCTGACCTACAGCACATGATTTCCTGGGGGACACTGGTGTGGACACAAGGGAGAGTTTTCCTGGAGATTGTGTTCCCAATAGACCAGGTTATAACCACGCATATCCAGGGTTGATTAATCCTTCCTTGTGCACACCACTGCTCCCAGAGTACAGACCTCCCAGCACCTTATCCCAAGCCTGGTTTCAGCATTTCCCCAAAGTCTAGGACTAGCAATCTGTCTGGATTACACTCCTTGGACCTCCAAAATACCACGTGTTGATTGAGTTGTGACCTCTGTGTTACAAAAGTCACCTTGGAATATATATTAGACCATGTACCTCTTGTGGTGGAGACACAGCCCTGCCATCTATAGAACATTCCTGTTTTCCTTTTAAACAAGGAGGGCAACTAAGTTCCTTGATATAAACCCCAAGCACTACATACCTCAGCTTCATGACACATTTGCCAAACATTTAGGAATTGCATACTATGTCACAAGTTAAGAGCTGCCCTTTAGCCCCTCTTTGTGAGGCTTTTGTTAGTTGTATGGCATATGTTTAGATACTTTTTTTTAAATATGAAATTTATTGCCAAATTGGTTTCCATACAACACCCAGGGCTCATCCCGACAGGTGCCCTCCTCAATACCCATCACCCACCCTCCCCTCCCTCCCACCCCCCATCAACCTTCAGTTTGTTCTCAGTTTTTTAGAGTCTCTTATGATTTGGCTCCCTCCCTCTCTAACTTTTTTTTTCTTCTCCTCCCCCCTGGTCTTCTGTTAAGTTTCTCGGGATCCACATAAGAGTGAAAACATAAGGTATCTGTCTTTCTCTGTATGACTTGTTTCACTTAGCATCACACTCTCCACTTCCACCCACGTTGCTACAAAAGGCCAGATTTCATTCTTTCTCATTGCCACGTAGTATTCCATCGTGTGTATAAACCACAATTTCTTTATCCATTCGTCAGTTGATGGACATTTAGGCTCTTTCCACAATTTGGCTATTGTTGAGAGTGCTGCTATAAACATTGGGGTACAAGTGCCCCTATGCATCAGCACTCCTGTATCCCTTGGGTAAATTCCTAGCAGTGTTATTGCTGGGTCATAGGGTAGATCTATTTTTATAGATACTTTTTGCTTGGAAAAGCTTGGAATAGAAAAGTAAACAGATTCTTCCCTGTAGTTTCTGGAAGGAACCAAGTCTTGCAAACATCTTCATATTAGCCCAATGAGAGCTACTTCAGCTTCTAATTCACAGAATTATAAGAACATAATGTGTTTATTTTTATATTAATTTAATTTAATTTAATTTATTTTTGAAATAGAGAGAAAAGGCACAAGTGAGCAAAGGGCAAAGAGAGAATCCCATGAGGGGCAGAGAGAGAGAGAGAGAGAGAGAGGTGGGAGAGAGAAGTGGGGCTCACCTGACATGGGGCTCAAGATCATGAGCCCTGAGATCACGGCTGAGCCAAAATCAGATGCTTAATTGACTGAACCATCCATGCACCCAGCATAAATGTTTTAGAACACTAATGTAGTCATTTTACATTAGCATTAGGACTTTAATACAATTTTCCCAATTAAGTTTTGTTAAGACCCTGAGATTAAGCTTCTTCATTCATCCATTTAACTTCCCCTGGGTAAAGGCATTTTGTGTTGTAATCCCATCTTCAAGTAAAAGAAGAAATGTAGAATCAATTTGGAGTTATTAATCCTCTTTAACTGTAAAAGAATTTCTCAATGCATAAATTCAAACGTACTTCAGATTTTGATGTCTTTGAGACATTACAACAGGAAAAGTAAGTCATCATTTAAATGTATATCTCTCATTTATTGTATATCTTTTTGTCTACATGTACGCATTCTTTTAAATGCATGTTAATTCAAACATTTATTCTGCAACTTTCCCTCAAGTTTCCTTTCAACATAAAATAAGAGATTAGAAATGAGTTTGTGTTTAAAATGAATAAATGTGCATCTCCTGGGTGGCTCAGTCTGTTAAACACCTGACTTGATTTTGGCTCACATCATAATCTCAACCATTGGAGCCACCCAGGCAACCCAGTATCTATTCTTCTTTTTAATAAGGCGGAAAACTGACTTCTTCTGATAATAAACCTTGGGCACTAAACACATTGGCGTCAAGACACTTTTGCCATCACCTACTTTATCACAAGTTAAAAGCTGCCATTTGGTTCTTTGTTACAAAATGCTTGTTAAATAGAACAAGATGTATTTAGATCCTTTTGTGTACCACAATGTGAGCTTAACATCTCATAGGGAGTTTTGATTTGATCTTTATAAACATCTTATCCCCAAGGAAGTACATTTATGAACTCCATTCTACATTGTATAAATGGTGCTTGGTGATGTCTAGTCATCAGTCCAAATTTAATATCTGAGTATGTGGTGTCCCTTGAGTCTGACTCTGTCAGGATGCTTCTGGTTCTCAAACTCTGTGGCCGTGGTTCTCAGCCAGTAGTGAATTTTCCCCTGGGACGTCAGTCAAAGTCTGAAGGGAAGCTGCCAAATACCTACAATCCCTAGGAAAGCACCCCCAAAATATTGTTATCTTGCCACAAATGTCCACCATAAAAGGTGAGAAACCCAGCTAGACCAGCATGTCTCCAACATCACTGTGCCCGTGAATCCACATGGATCCCATTACAAATGCAAAATCTTATCTCATGTCCTGGGTGGCCCAGAGATTCTGCATTTCTCCAAGCTCCTGAGTGATGTTGAAGTGCAGGTCCGGGTCTGTGGACCACTGTTTGATTAGCAAGAAGATGATCCTGTGTTAGAGATAAGTGTAGGTAGCGTGAAGGCTTCTGCACCAAATGTTGTCCTTGCGTGCCTGTAATTGTGAAAGGATCGTGTATTCGCTCCTTCTTCAGGCTGTGTCAATTCTGTGCTTATTGATTTTATAAGTGACCAAAATAATACACTTATGAAAAAGACTTTGTAGTGGGCAAAATAAGGCCCCCCCAAATATGTTCACATCCTAGTCCCTAGTATCTACAACATGTTATTTTTTATAGCAAAGAAGGATTAAGGTAAAAGATTGATCAGAGCGGCTGATCAGCTGCCATTGAGAGGAAAAGAGCTGTGATTGTCCAGGTGGGACAAAGGCAATCACGACAGTCCTTCAAATGTTGAGGAGGGAGACAAAAGAGTTGGTGCTAGAGAGACTTTGAAAACTTACCCTGCTGGCTCTGAAGGTGGAGGAAGAGCCATGAACCAAGAACTGCAGGTGACCAGTGACAGAGACTGGAAATGGAAAGGAAACAGATTCTCCCCTGAGCCTCCAGTAGGAACTCAATCCTGAAGACATCTTGCTGCTAACCTGATGAGACTCCTTCCAAGCTTCTGACTCCAGAATTGTAAGAGTGTGTATTTGTTCATTTTAAGCAGCTAAAATGGGGACATTTTACAGCAGCAGTAAGAATCTCATAGGGACAGAGTCAATAAAATGATTTGAGGGAACTGAGTTTAAGACTCTCAATTCATTTATCAGCTTCCCTTGGGTAAGGGCAATTGACATGTAAGGAAACCACATTAATAGAAATAAAATGAAATAGATTTTGAAACATTTTGCCCCTTTACCTGATACAGTGATTTCTGTGGGGCATCAATGTGAGTGTGGTCT
This sequence comes from Lynx canadensis, assembly GCF_007474595.2. Lineage (NCBI taxonomy): Eukaryota > Metazoa > Chordata > Mammalia > Carnivora > Felidae > Lynx > Lynx canadensis. Next base: position 10,521,248 of record NC_044304.2, read on the forward strand.
GACCATGAATCTTTTGAGGCAGTGACACAAGAAAGGAACTCATCATCAGAATTATGGTAATGTGACAAATTAAAATTTTGTGTCTATTACCACTTCCTTTTACATATGTTCTTTATTTAGTTTCCCTTTATTTTTTGTTGCTACAACCATTCATTCTTTTCAGTGCTATCCTGTCCAACTGTCTTTCAAGTGTCCTTGCAACATAAAAGATGAAATCATAAATCATCTGTGTGTGTACATGTATGGGGAGTGTGATTATTTGAAAGAAAAATGTATACACACACACACACACACGACAAAACCACTACACTTGAATGTTTTCTTTGAGTAAAAATGCATTTAATTTTTTTCCTTACAAGATTCATAGGAATTAACGTTTAGCGTCCGCACTGCCTACAGAAATAAGGAAAGAGAGGCTCGGGGAGCTTGAATTTTTAACAATTACCTGAGAAAGCAATTAAAGCTTATGTAGACCCTTAAATTATACACAGATGGAAACTTGCACTGTGCTTTTCATTATCTTTTTTGTAAAATTTTTAAACATTTAATTATTTTTGAGGAGAGAGAGAGAGAGAGACAGAGCATGAGCGGGGGAGGGTTGACAGAGAGGAAAACACACGATCCGAAGTAGGCTCCAGGCTCTAGCTGTCAGCACAGAGCCCGGTGGGGGGCTCGAACCCACGTACCTGAGCTGGAGTCAGACGCTTAAGAGACTGAGCCGCACAGGCGCCCCATGTGCTCTACATTCTTGTGTAGCTCCTTTAACGTACCAAATTGTACCCTTTCAATACGCGGTGTATTGTGTATAATTATACTTCAATGATTTAATTGGGGACATATCTATGGAGCAGGGCTCAGAGGAGGATTTGGAGCACAGTTAGCTGACTCTCCATTACAGGTGTGGAGATAGCTCTTGTAACGGAAGGAAAGCAAGTTTATGTATGGATGTAGGCGCAGTGAGATGCAACTCAAAGAATACACATAAGCGTACGTAATTTGTAAATAGAAGACTATCCTACAAATCGAAATGTAGAAATAAGACCAAGAATCCGGCTGAAACAGAAGAGCATGACAGCCACAGACACAACGTCATGGATGGGCCCTAGAAATACCAGGTAGAGATTCAGTCCTGACCACAGACCCGTGAGGAGCCCAGCAGAGGTCAGAAAAGTTTCCCGATACAATGCCGTTTGATTGTAAAGGTATTATTGATGAAGAAAACAAAAAGCATGAGACATGTTGCTTGAAGTCAGATTCCCAACAACTGTAGCTCACTGATAAATCCCCAAGAAATGCAGGGAATGACATTCTCCAGGAACTCACGGCTACTCTGATGCTGATGTTTTGTTGGAGACTAAAAGCACCATTATTCTCAACAGGATCGAGACCTCCAAGGTCACTTTCAGCATACGGAAATTCCTTAGACGTTTATGTTATCACTACCCTTCCCTCCCTCCACAAACTTAAAAGTATATAATCACTCACTTTCCACAATCCCAGTGCAGCGCTCCCTGGCCATGAGTACTGCCGCCTTGCTGAGAGCACATTTTTTTTGCACGGTAAAACAACTCAAGGATTCTTTTGTGACCATTGTCCTCGGCGATCCCACATCATTTTAACATCCCACGTGACAAGGAAAGAATGTTATACAGCAAGAGCTGACTGACACAATCATCTGAGCAACCGACCTGAACTAATTTGAACACGTTCTACCTTTTACTAGTGTCATATGATTTGACAATTGAGGAGGGCACTCATGACCATTCAGTGATTCAAGTGTATTTCCCATGACTTGATGAACAAGTGACCACGTGAGGGCTCCCTTCTGGGTAACAGGGAGAGTTTGAAGGACATGCACGTTTGTGCAGAAGAACTGGGGACCCTGAGCCACACCCCAGCAGGACATCCAGCTCTCGGGTGAAGCATCCTCTGGTCATGCAGGTGGAAGAGATTTCAGGGCAGGAAAGAGGTACGAAATGGATGATACTGGTAGTGTTCATTCACCATCTCTCGGCATTTGTGACAAATATTAAGAAAAGGAAGTTATTTTGTGTAACAACGGAAAGAATCATATTAGCAGCTAGCATGAGAAGTTTTCTAGCAGAAATGGGAAGATAATTCACTGATAAAAGATAGAAGGCACTAAGCAATCCTGCACCTCAATGAATAAACCCCCTCAGTTGTGAACACCATCTTCTGTGCTTTAATAAAGAGGTGCGTAGCATGAACTGGGACATTAAAAAAAAAGAGAGAACTGTTTTTCGTGTAGCAAAATGAGTGTTTCGAAATTTTGCCTCCTCATACTTATGGTCATGCCGATACTAAGAACATCAGGTTGATCTATTTATTCAAATTTGTCTTTCTAAGTACACTCCACTGGGAGATGAATATTTGCTAATCAGGTTTGCCAGTGGCTATGGGAGGCTTTCTGGACCCCGAACTAAATAACAGAATAAAACCAGGAGACCGGTTATAAAGCACAATAGCATGTTTAGCATAAGTGCCTGAAATTAAGCTTTAGATTTCTGGGGCATCGAATTGAAAGACAACCATGTGAAATAAACATATTATTTATTATTTAAATAAACATATGGCTCAGCTACCCTCAGCCATAAAGTATCTCTTCAGAAAGTCCTGGATAACCTAGATACTGACACATAAGTGAATCAGCTTTTCCCCTTCAGCACATAAATTCTACTCAATAAAATTCTCCAGTGAATCCTCAAACACCTAGCCACTCTGGCCATGGGCCTTAATAGACCCAGGTCCTTCAGCAGCACTCTCTCTGTCTCCCTCTCCATCTCTCTCTCCCCTTCTGAGACATCCAGAAATGGCCCTTGGGCATCCCTGTGCCCTCCAGCTTATGTGAGTAATACATTTACATTTTTAGAGTTCTCTGATAGGTGTTGCTGATGTGTGTCTTGTGATCACAATAAGAACCCAGGGACCTGTGCAGTCACAGCATAGGCCTGGTCAGGGAAAGGTCTGTGGGAATGTCCAAAAATACATGGGTGCAGGTGAGTGCCCGGGCTTTCCTGACTAAGCATTGGTGTCAATAGCCTGAGGTTTAAATGGAACAATGTTAGAATCCACATCATCAGGAGGAGTATTAAATGAAGTGAAGGAAAAAGACCGATAGACTCAAGGTGGAAACTGTGGTTTTGTATTCTCCTTGACAATAAAATTATGGAAATGGCTTACTGATCAAGTGTAGCTTTATTCCATATGAAGAGTAATTCATGGTAATGATCTCAGGAAATCTAGGGGAAATTTACCTGGCATGGTATAAGTCATTTGAAATGAAATTAATTTTAAGAAATCCAACTACTCCCATGTGAAATATAGAAATTTCCAGACATTCGTGATCCAAGGTTGAGGAAAACATTGGTGACATATGAAAATAGACAAAGGGGAAACTGTCTGTATATCAGAAACAGCAGAAGCTTAATAAAGTGATTTACTTAAATGTATAGAGAAGTTGACATAAAAAAAGATGGAAATTCCAGCAAATAAGTAGAAGGAACAGATTCCACTTCCACAGTCTAATCAAAGAATAACTAATTCTTGACTTTGAAGCTTTGAGCCTTGCAATCATGGGCACGTCTTCAGCCCTAATATGATTGGCCCTCACATCAATGAAATCCCAATGATTCTTTTAAGAACCACCTTTAGGTCTCTGTTCCTCAGGCTGTAGATGAAGGGGTTCAGCATGGGCGTGACCACCGTGTACATCACCGAGGCTGTGGCACTCGAGTGGGAGCTCTGGGTAGCAGCAGAGCTGAGGTACACACCTAGGCTCGTACAAAAAAATAAAGATACAACTAAAAGATGAGATACACAGGTGGAAAACGCTTTATACTTGCCCTGAGCTGATGAGATTCCAATTATGGTGGAAACTATCTTAGAATAAGAGTAAAGGATCCCAGCAAGGGGACCTCCAGCCAGCAGCATAGCTGCAAGATACATCACCACATTATTAAGAAAGGTGTCAGAACAGGCAAGTTGGATCATCTGATTGAGTTCACAGAAAAAGTGGGGGATCTCTACCTCTGTACAGAAGGACAGCCCCAACACCATTGAAGTTTGTAACAAGGAATGCAGGACACTCGTGATCCAGGACACCAGGACCAGCAGCCCACAGAGCCGGGGGTTCATGATGACCATATAGTGGAGGGGGTGACAGATGGCCACAAACCTGTCATAGGCCATCACAGCCAGGAGATAGATGTCCAACCCTGAAAAGATTATGAAGAAGTTCATCTGTGCGATGCAGTCCTCATAGGTTATGACGTTGCTCTGGGTCTGGATGTTCACCAGCATCTTCGGGACGGTGGTGGAGGTGAAGCAGATGTCTACAAAGGACAGGTTGGCCAGGAAGAAGTACATGGGCGTGTGGAGGCGTGAGTCAGAGCTGACGACCAGGATGATGAGCAGGTTACCAAACACAGTGATCAGGTACATGGAGAGGAAAAGTCCAAATATGAGGGGCTGCAGTTCTGGTCTCTCTGAAAATCCCAGGAGAAGAAATTTTGATATCCGTGTAATGTTTCCTGGTTCCATGAGGTTGCACTGACTGTCAGAAAGAGGCAAAGGACATCATTAATTTTCACATCAACAGTTTACTCACATAGTTGAAATGCTACCATTTATATTGTGTAGTCAAGAAGTTCATTTCGGTATCTTGTCCTTTTTGTCCCCAAAGATTGTCCTTTTGAAGAGATTCCCTCCTGTTTCACCTCAGATTAGGTGTTTTGGTCTCATGCTCCACACTCCCCAGCAGAGGTCATGCATTTTACTGCTTTACTAAGAATATCTTTCCTGCATTGGAGGAATATGTGCTGATTGTCAAACATATTCCAGGCATTGTGTAGGCAATGAGCATGGGATACTGAAAAACCAAACGCAAGTATCATCCAATGATGGAGAATGACTAGAAAGAAATAAAAATACTAATAAGACATTAGAGGGTGTCAAAGTGCTATGAAGAGAACAAAAGTAGATATAAAGGAGAGCATGGATACGAGTGTCGTTGTGTAATTGGTATTTGGTCAAGACCCGTGACAGGTGACATTTGAACAGAGACTTCAGTGAAAGGAGGGCAGGATCTGCAAGCATTTCTGGGGAAGTGTGTGCTGGCTGAGGGAATGGCCTCTGCTAAGACCCTGAGGATCACACTACTTGGAGCTATTGGGGTCCAAAATAGGAAGGATTGTGTGAAGAGGAGTAAACAGGAGAGAAATCAGAGATGGTGTCAGGCAATTGCAAAGAAATGGGTGGCCTCATTGCTGGTTCCCCTTAGAGGAAAAGGAGTCACTCACCCACACTACATACTGCTTATATTTCAGAATCTACCTGCAAAGCCTCCTGTAAATTGACAAGGAGCCCTCCTGAATACCTTGTGCTGATTGAGTGCTGGGGTCTGTATTATTAGAGTCAACTTAGAATCTATTAGCTAAGGCACCCCTGCTCTGGAAGCGGATCCCCCTCCACAAGACAAGACACACACACACACACACACACCAAATCATCACTCCTTGAGCTGTGTTCTTCAATGAGTTCTCACCTCCAGCCCCAGTAATTAAGCTCAGAGTGGCTATAAACCAATGTGGCCAGATCCATTATCATTCCTCACAAATGATGTAAAAATGGTACCTGAATTCCAATGATTGAGTTTCTTATGGACAAATACAATTGACAGGTCAGACTGGCATGCTTATTTTCTGTCCTTCATTTAAGGAAAAACAAACCATCTGCTCAAAATCAGAGAAACACACACACACACACACACACACACACAGAGAGAGAGAGAGAGAGAGAGAGAGAGGCAAGAGAGTGAAATGAAATTGAAGTGGCACAAAAGATTTCATGGTTCATATGGTCACTGAAACCTGAGGGGCCGTGAAGAAGAAAGAGCATCCTGAGGTCTGACAACATTCCAAGTCTTGTTACCTCCTTGATGCCCAGCAAAAATAATAAGGAGCAAAATTAAATGTGGTCAGAAGATGAAATTAGTGGGTTGTTCAGGATGCGGATCGCCTTACAGACTGAATGCTCTAAGAGAAAAGTGTGCTAAGGGAATAAATCAACCCTTCGGCACAGGAAATATGCAAAGCACAGCAAAAGTTGGGCAGGTTATAATGAAGCAGTAGGAGACTTGTTTTTTTTTTCTGTGCCTGGTTCATATTTCTTTGACCCATTGGATGTCCTGTGATGTCAGAGAAGGTGGACAAGTCCCTTTCACTTTTCAGATGTGGCATCTTTTCTGTTTTTCCTGGCCTTTGCGTTGTGACCTCTTTCTTGACAAGGGTAGTGGGCACACTCTGGTCCTGTTTCCGGTTTGCACAACACCCAAAGGTTTGTTCAGACCTTGCTCTACAGAATTCTGCACGCACCGTGACAGTCAGTCTAGGCTCTGAATCACCGTCTTCATAAGATTTCTGCCTGAGGCTCTTACACCACACACTTAATTCATTCTACTATGACTCTGCCATATAAGGCAAGTACCAAAGGAACAGGGCCTTCTCTGACCTTGTCCACTGTGGTTTTTCAGGAAGGCATGGTCAGCCAAGCACATGACCATAGAGATTTCCAGGTTCTGGGCTAGGCTGGTGGCTGTGCGGTGACCTCAAGTAAATGCACCTGGCATTGATTCTCTCTGACCCTTTCCTGCTGGACCTGCTGGGCACCCGGAATCACGTGGCTGAGAGCTCTGAGGGTGACGTGTCCATGTGGCTGTCTGAATTCCTCCTGGATGGTTATCGGTGGCAACTAAACCCTCTCCCTGCAGAAGATGGTGGGAAGGAGGCTAGCATGAGTCATCCAGCCAAGCTTCGGACTCTAGAAACAACAATCAGGTCCCATCGCCCCGGGTGGCACAGGGGGAGGGACTGCACAGAGAAGACATTTATAGTTTCCTTTGTCTGTTCATGAGACATGTTTCCCTCTTGCTTGTCTAACCTGCAGCACATGATTTCCCTGGGGGACACTGGTCTGGACACAAAGAAAGATTTCCTGGAGATTCTGTGTTCCCAATAGACCAGGTTATAACTGTGTGACCCCTGTGTTCATTACTCCTACCTTGTGAGTTCTGTCGCTCCCAGAGTTCAAATATCCCAGCACCTAATCCCAACCCTGATTTTAACATTTCCCCAAAATCTAGGACTAAGCAATCAGTCTGGATTAGATCCCTTGGATCTCCAAAATGTTAGCTTACGGTGGAGCCTGAGCCGAAATCAAGAGTTGGACGCTTCTAAGCCTGAACCACCCAGGCGCCCCCAGATACGCATTTAAATATGTTGTGCATAGATATGGCCCCCATTAAGGGATTCCTTCTGCCACATTGATGTAGGGTTTTTTTTTGTCAAAAAGCTTCTTCTGTAAGTAACAACATATTTTATAATTTCACTGAGAAATTCTTCAAGTATTCAGAATATAAATTGAGTGCTGACCATGTTTCAGGCAATGAGTATAGGGTGTGGTGAAGAACGAAAATCCCTAGAAACATGGAGAAAAAGTATATAAGCAAACAAGAGAATTCTATAACTTTTCAGATGGTGAGGGCTGCTGTGAAGAAAAGAAAAGCAGGAATAAAGGAGGGAGCCAATAGGGCATTCTATTTTAGTGGGTATTTAGGCAAATTCTGCAAACGATGTGACATTGGAAAACAGAACTCATATAAGACAGAAAGGATTATGTGGGAAGCCTTTACCTGGCAGAGGGAATGGCCAGTACAAAGGCCCCAAGGAAAGTATTGTTTCAAAAGTTCAAGGCAAAAAGCAAAGCCAGTGCTGCAAGGGCAATGAGCCTGATGGAGATTGATGACAGATGCTGTCACACATGTGAGGAGTGAAGTGGCCTCTCTGCTACAACTGCCATCTCAAGGCACAGGGCCGTCCTTGCCCATGCTACTTCTCCCTCTGTATACATCATGGTCTCAAGGCATCCCATGAGTTGACACAGATCCCCTTCTTGGTGTCTTCTCTTGACTGAGTTCTGGCCCCTGTATTGCGTCATCTTGGGATTTCAGAGTCCTGACCCTCCTTTTTTTAAAATATGAAATTCATTGTCAAATTGGTTTCCATACAACACCCAGTGCTCATCCCCACAGTGCTCAATACCCATCACTCAGCCTCCCCCTCCTCCCTCCCCCCATCAACCCACAATTTGTTCTGTTTTTAAGAGTCTCTTCTGGTTTGGCTCCCTCCCTCTCTAACTTTTTTGAGGACTGCTCACCCATCACCAGTCACAAGACACCATGTCCTCCTGGGTTGTGTATTCCCTGTCTTTACAGACCTCACCATCCCGGTTATGCTGGGAATAGACACAACCCAAGGAGGCCAGATCAGCCATCTTTTCCCTGCAAAGTATAGAAATGGTTTCCAGAAATGCCAGTTCTTAAGCCTCCCATGGACAAATGAATTTGAGGCTCCATATTGGAATGGCAAGTTTCTGCTGTGATTTACACAAACTTAAAAATGTCTGTTCAACACACAGCGAGGCAGAGAGTCGGGGGGGGGGCGGGCAGTGAATGAAACGGAGGAGGCAGAGCAATTATCTAAGAAACTTGTGAGGTTCCTGAGACACTGGGAGGTAAAATAAACTGTCATTGCCTTAATAGTAAGTTAAAGGAATAGAATATGGAAGATCAACGAAAGTGTGAGCATCCACTCTGTGAAATTGACACAGCCACTGAATAAATACATCACTTAATCAAACAAACAAATGAACACAGCGATCACCCCTCCTGCACTAAGTTGAATTGGCTCTCAGGCGAAGACAGGTTAATGAACTTGGCTTCCATTCTTCTGACCCTGTCATCCATGGCGCACCGGGTTGTTGGGCTCACCTGGCTGGGGTGTCTGACAAGGTCTCCTTGTGACAAGTCTGAATGGCTCCCTGGACTGCAGATGGTAGGGACTAAAGCTCTGTTCTCAGCTGAGACAGCAGGAAGGAGTAAAGCATGGGCCCCAGCCGTAATTAGGGCCTGGAAGAACACAGGGAGACCTTGTCCCTTCCCATCCAAGTTCACACAGGCTGACAGGCCACCAGAGAGTATTTACAGCTCCCTGTATCCGCTCATTAAGCTCATTTCCCTCTTGGTACCCCAGCCTCTGATCTCATATTCCCAAGTGGAAAACTGCTCTGGACACAAGTATTTTTTCCTAATGACTCTCGGTTCCCAAAACACTAGGTCAGAGACCAAGTGAATGCAGTTCTTTTTTTCGTCCCCTTTTCCCTGAACTTGTCCCCTTCCTGATGTGTAAATCGTCTGGCACCTTATCTCGGCCGAGACACACTTTCCTCCAAGTCTAAGACCAAGGAACCCTCCGGGATTAGTCCTCTTTGTCTTCCAAGTATTGCCTGTCCTAGGGACCCAGCTGTAGCTATCCTAGTGCTGTCTGTCTGTCTGTCTCTTTGTTTGTTTTTGAGAGAGAGGGAGAGAGAGAGCATGAGTGGGGGAGAGGAAGGGAGGGAGAGAGGGACAGAGAGAAGCTTTTTTAATGTTTATTTATTTATTTTAAGAGAGAGAGTCAGAGAAAGAGGGAGAGAGAGAATCCCAAGCAGTCTCTATGCTCAGTGCAGAAGTAATCTGGGGGCTCATCTCCAGACCATGGGGTATGTCCTAAGCCGCAATCAAGACACGGAAGATGAACCCACTGAGCCCATGAGGCGACCCAGTGTCTACTGTTGTTCTCAACAGCGCCGCTAGGAATCTACCCAAGGACACAGGAGTGCTGATGCACAGGGGCACGTGCATCCCAATGTTTAGAGCAGCACTTTCAGCAACAGCCAAATTATCTAAAGAGCCTAAATGTCCATCAACTGACAAATGGATACAGAAGTTGTGGTTTATATACACAATGGAATCCTACTAGGCAATGAGAAGGAATGAAATCCTGCCATTTGCAGCAACGTGGCTGGAAATCGAGAGTGTTATGCTAAGTGAAAGAAGTCAGGCAGAGACAGATACCATATGTTTGCACTCATAGGTGGATCTTGAGAAACTTAAGAGAAGAGCATGGGGAGGGGAAGGGGAAAAGAGAGTTAGAGGGAGGGAGGCAAACATAAGAGACTATTGAGGACTGAGAACAAACCGAGGGTAGGTGGGGGGTGGGGGAGAGGGGACAGTGGGTGATGGGCAGGGAGGAGGGCACTTGTTGGGATGAGCACTGGGTGTTGTATGGAAACCATTTTGACAATAAATTTCATATATTAAAAAAAAAGAAAAAATAATACAGCAGAGAAATGACTTCTGATAATAAAACTTGGGTGCCACAGAGATTGGCTTCAAGACACTTTTTCTGTCACTTGTTTTATAAGACGTTAAAAGCTGTCATTTGGTCCCTTGTTATAAAATCGTCCTTAAATATAACAGATGTATTGAGATCTAGTTATGTACTACAATGTGAGCTTAACATCTCACAGGGAGTTTGGATTTAATCTTTATAAAATCTTATCCCTGAGATTATGAACTACATTTTATGATGTATAAATGGTGCTTGGTCGTGTCTTGTCATCTGTCCAAATTTAATATCTAAGTATGTGGTGTCCCTTGAGTTTGACTCTGTCAGGATGCTTCTGGTTCAAACTCTGTGGCTGTGGTTCTCAGCCAGAAATGAATTTTCCCCTGGGACGTCTGTCAAAGTCTGAAGGGAACCTGCCAAACACCTACAGTCCCCAGGAAAGCACCCCCAAATTCCTGTTATCCTGCCGCCAATGTCCACCATAAACAGTGAGAAACCCAGCTAGACCAGCATGTCTCCAACTTCACTGTGCCTGTGAATCCACACGGATCCCACTACAAGTGCAAAATCTTAGAGATTCTGCATTTCTCCAAGCTCCTAGGTGAGGCTGAAGTGCAGGTCTGAGTCTGCGAACCACTGTTTGATTAGCAAGAAGATGATCCTGTGTTAGAGATAAGAGTAGGAAGCGTGAAGCCTTCTGCACCAAGTACTGTCCTTGCATGCCTGTAATTGTGAAAGGATCGTGTATTCGCTCATTCTTCAGGCTGTGTGAAATCTGTGTTTATTGCTTCTATAAGTGACCAAAATAATACCCTGATGAACAAGCCTTTACACTAAGGAGAATAAGGCACCATCAGATATGCCCACATCCTAATCTCCAGTCCCTTTCACATGTTATTATTTTTTTTTTAGAGCAAAGAAGGATTTATGCAGCAGATTAAACAGGGCTGCTCGTCAGCTTGGGCGACTCTGAAGGACATGCCCATTTTTGGGGAAGAACTGGGGACCCTGAACCACATGACTGGCAGGACTTGCAGTTCTTGGGTGAAGCATCCTCTGGTCAAGCAGATGGAAGAGATTTCAGAGCAGAAAGGACGTATTAGATAGATGGTGCTGATACTGTGCATTCGCCATCCCATGGGATTTGTGACATATATCAGGAAAAGGAAGCTATTTCGTGTAACAACAGAAAGAATCATATGAGCGGATCGCATTAGAAGTTTTCAAGCAGAAACAGGAAGATAATTCAGTGATAAAACGTAGAAGACACTAAGCAATCCTGCGCCTCGATGAACAAACTCCCTCAGTGGTGAACACCATCTTCCATGCTTTAATAAATAGGTGCATAGCACAAACTGTGATTTTTTAAAAACGAGAGAAATATTTTGTGTGTCACAAACTGAGTGTTTTGAAAGTTTGCTTCCTCATATTCATGGTCAGGCCAATACGAAGAACATATCAGGTCGATCTATTTATTCGAACTTGCCTTTCTAAGTACACTCCACTGGGAGATCCAGATTAGCTAATCAGGTTTTCCCAGTGACTATGGTAGGAATTCTGGACCCAGAGCTGAGTAACAGAATAAAACCAAGAGAACGCTTACAAAGCATAAGGGCATGTTTAGTGCAAGGGACTGAAATGACGTATTTTCCCCGGGTCCGTTTCGAACACAACACATATCGTCAGATGTGTTCCACAATCACCAGATAAGCCCTCAGCTACCCCCAGTCACGAAGTACCTCTTCAGAAAGCCCTTTATAAACTAGATGCTGCCAAATGAGTGAATCAGCTTTTCCCCTTCAGCACATACATTCTACTCAATACAATTCTCCAAGACCGTGTGAACCCAACACCAGCTACCCACCCTGGCCATGGTCCCTGAGAAAGCCAGATCCCTCTGCAGCTCTCTCTCTCTCTCTCTCTCTCTCTCCCTCTTGACCCTCTCTCCCCTTCTGAGACCTCCCAGAATGGCTTTTGAGCATCCCATGTGCCCTCCAGGATACATGAGTAATAAACCTGGGCATATAGAGCCCTCTGATAGATGTTGCTGACGTGTGTCCTGCAGTCACAATAAGAACCCAAGGGCTGGTGCAGCCAAGGCATAGGCTGTGGTCAGGGAAAGGTCTGTGTGAGTGTGGAAAGCACATGGGCGCGGGTGAGTACTTGGGCATTCCTAGCCAGAGTGGTGTGTCAATAACTTGAGGCTTAAACGGAACAATGTTAGAGTCCACATCATCAGGTGGAGTCCTAAAGGGAGTGAAGGAAAAGACTGAGACACAAGGTGGAAACTGTGCTTTTGCATTCTGCTTGACAGTAAAATGATGGAAAAGGCTTACTGATCAAGTGTAGCTTTATTCCGTACGAAGCGTATAATTCATGATAATGATCTCAGGAAATCTAGGGGAAGTTTACCCGGCATGGTATAAGTCATTTGAGGTGAAATTAATTTTAAGAAATCCAACTAGTCCCATGTGAGATACAGAAATTTCAGGCATTTGTGACCCAAGGTTGGGGTAAACTTTGGGGATATCTGAAAATAGACAAAGGAGAAACCATCTATATTTCAGTCACAGCAGAAGCTTAATGAAGTGAGTTCCTTAAATGTAGAGAGAAGTTGATCAAACAAATGGAAATGCCAAGAAAGAAATAGAAGGGGTAGATTCTACTTCCACAGCCTGATCAAAGATTGGCAGTTCCTGGCTCTTAGGATTTTAGCCCTTCAATCACGGGCATGTCTCCAGCCTTTGGATGATTAGTTCTTATATCACTGGATCCCAACGATTCTTTTCAGAGCCCTCTTTATGTCTCTGTTCCTCAGGCTGTAGATGAAGGGGTTCAGCATGGGCGTGACCACCGTGTACATCACCGAGGCTGTGGCACTTGACCGTGAGCTGTGGGTAGCAGCAGAGCTAAGGTACACACCTAGGCTTGCACAATAAAATAAGGAGACAACCGAGAGGTGAGATGCACAGGTAGAAAATGCTTTATACTTGCCCTGAGCTGATGAGATCCCACGTATGGAGGAAACTATCCTGGAGTAAGAGTAAAGGATCCCAACGAGGGGACCTCCAGCCAGCAGCATAGCTGCAAAATACATCACCAAGTTATCAAGAAAGGTGTCAGAAGAGGCAAGTTGGATCATCTGATTGAGTTCACAGAAAAAGTGGGGGGTCTCTACCTCTGTACAGAAGGACAGCTGCAAAACCATTGAAGTTTGTAACAAGGAATGCAGGACACTCGTGATCCAGGACACCAGAACCAGCAGTGCACAGAGCCGGGGGCTCATGATGACCGTGTATTGCAGGGGGTGGCAGATGGCCACAAACCTGTCATAGGCCATCACACTCAGGAGAAAGTCGTCCATCCCTGCAAAGGTTACGAAAAAGTTCATTTGTGTGATGCAGTCCTCATAGGTTATGACTTTGGTCTGGGTCTGCATGTTCCAGAGCATCTTCGGGACGGTGGTGGAGGTGAAGCAGATGTCCACAAAGGACAGGTTGGCCAGGAAGAAGTACATGGGCGTGTGGAGGCGGGAGTCAGAGCTGACGGCCAGGAGGATGAGCAGGTTCCCAAACACAGTGATCAGGTACATGGAGAGGAAAAGCCCAAAAATGAGGAGCTGCAGTTCTGGTCTCTCTGCAAATCCCAGAAGCAGAAATTTTGATATCCGTGTGATATTTCCTGGTTCCATGAGGTTGCACTGACTGTCAGAAAGAGGCAAAGGACATCATTAATTTTCATATGAACAGTTTACTCACATAGTTGAAATGCTACCATTTATATTGTGTAGTCAAGAAGTTCATTTCGGTACCTTATCCTTTTTTGTCCCCAAAGGATTGTCCTTTTGAAGAGATTCCCTCCTGTTTCATCTCAGATTAGGTGTTTTGGTCTCATTCTCCACATTCCCCAGCAGAGGTCATGCATTTTACTGTTTTACTAAGAATATCTTTCCTGCATTGGAGGAATATGTACTGAGCGTCAAACATGTTCCAGGCATTGTCTAGGCCATGAGCACGGGATACTGAAAGCCAAAAGCCACTATAATCTAATGATGGAGAGTGATTAGAAACAAATAAAAATATTAATAAGACATCAGAGGGTGTCAAGAGCTATGAAGAGACAAAAGCAGATATAAAGGAGAGCGTGGATATGAGTGCTATTTTGTAATCAGTGTTTGGTCAAGACCAGTAAACAAGGTGACATTTGATCAGAGACCTGCAGGGAAGGAAGGCAGGAGCCCAGAGCCTGTGTAGGGAAGTGTGTGATGGTAGAGGGAATGGCCTCAGCTAAGGCCCCGAGGATGATACTACTTGGAGCTATTTGAGTCCAAAACAGGAAGCATGTATGGGAAGGGGAATGAGCAGGAAAATGATCAGAGATCGTGTCAGGCAATTTCAAAGAAATAGGTGGCCTCGTTGCTGGTTCCCCTTCAAGAGAAAGGAGTCACTCACCCACTATGTACTGCTTGTATTTTAGCATCTACCTGCAAAGTCTGCTGTAAATTGACATAGAGCCCTCTAGAATACAGTGTGTTGATTGAGTTCTGGCTTCTGTATTATAAGAATCACCTAGGAATATATTTAACCATGTCCCCCGCTCTGATGACGGATGTATTTCACAAGGCACACACACACCCACACACACCCCAAATGAGTGCTCCCTGGGCTGTGTTTTTACCATGACTTCTCATCCCAACCCCAAGAATTAAGTTCAGGGTGGGTTTAACTTAAGATGTGCAGATCCATTATCATTTCTGCAAATGATGTAAGTTTCCCATGAACAAATAAAATTGACAAGTCAGACTGGCATGCTCATTTTCTTTCCTGTATTTAAAGAAACACAAACAAAATCAGAGAGACAGAGAAACAAGAAAGTGAAATAAAATAGAAGTGGCAGAAAAGATCTAATGGCTCAGGTGATCGCTGAAATCTGAGGGACCATGAGGAAGAAAGAGCATCCCTGGTTCTGACAACATTCCAACCCTTGTTACCTCCCTGATGCCCAGCAAAAATAATAAGGAGCAAAATTAAATTCAGTCAGAAGACGACATTAATGGGAACTTCAGGGTGTGGATCGTCTTACAGAGTGAATGCTCCAAGAGAAAAGTGTGCTAAGGGAATAAATCAACCTTTCGGCACAGGAACTATGCAAAGCACAGCAAAACTTGGGCAGGTTATAATGGAAGGTAAGAGACTTGCTTTTTCTTTGAAAAAGCACCTTGAGACTTTGCTATTTCTTTGACCAACTGGATGTCCTGTGATCTTAGAGAAGGTGGGACAAGTCCCTTTCACTCTTTAGACATGGCATCTTTTCTCTGTTTTTCCTGGGCTTTGTGCTGTGATCTTTTGGCCGAGTGTTGGGCACACTCTGGTCCTGTTTCTGGTTTGCACAACGTGCAAAGTTCTGCTCAGACCTTGCGCTACAAAATTCTGCACATACCATGACAACCATTCTGGCTCTAAGTCACCATCTCCGAAAGATTTCTGCCCGAGGCTCTTACACCACACAAACTTTATTCATAGTACTGTGATTCCACCATTATAAGGCAAGTACCAAAGGAACGGGGCCCTCTCTGACCTTGTTCACTGTAGTTTTTCAGAAGGGCATGATCAGGCAAGTACATGGCCATAGAGATCTCCACGTTCTGGGCTAGGCTGGTGGCTGCCAGGTGACCTCAGGTAGATGCGCCTGGTTTTGATTCTCTCTGACCCTTTCCTCCGGGTCTTGCCAAGCTCTCAGACTCACCTGGCTGGGAGCTCTGAGGGAGAGGTGTCCATGGGGCCGTCTGGATTCCTCCTGGATGGTTATTGGTGGTGGCTAAACTCTGTCCCCACACAAGACGGCAGAACGGAGGCTAGCATGAGTCTCCCAGTCAAGCTTTCGACTCCACAGCAACAACCTGGTCCCGTCAGCCCACGGTGGCACAGGCAGTGGGTGTGCACAGGAGGGATTTATAGTTTCCTCTGTCTGTTCATGAGGCACGTTCCCCTCCTCCTCCTCTTTGGAGCAGCACATGATTTCCCTGGGGGACACTGGTCTGGACACAAAGGAAACTGTTCTGGAGGTTCTGTGTTCCCAATAGACCAGATTATAACTGCGTGACCCCAGTGTTGAGTATTCCTTCCTCATGAACTCCGCTGCTCTCAGAGTTGAGACCTCCCAGCAGCGACTCCCAACGCTTATGTCAATGTTTCGCCCAAGTCTAGGACTGAGCAATCTGTGTGGATTAGTTCCCTTGGATCTCCAAGCTGTTGGCTTGTGTTGGAGATACAGTCCTGCCATCTACACAACATTCCGGTTTTCCTTTTCAACAAGGAGGAGAAAAAAGCACCTTGATACGAACCCGGAGCACTACGTACCACAGCTTCATGACACATTTGCACACTTTTAGGGCTTTCATTCCACATCACAATTAAGAGCTGCTGTTCAGCCCCTCTTTGTAAAGAATTTTTTAATTATATGAAATATGGTGAGATTTTTTTTCTTGCAGTATAATATGAGCTTGGAATAGAAAAGTAAACAGGTTCTTCCCGGTAGCTTTGGGAAGAAATCAGGCCTTGCAATCATTTTCATTTTAGACCAAGGTGAGCCACTTCTGGGTTCTGATCCATCGAATGTAAGAACATAAATGAATTTTAAAACACCAATGTAGTTATTTTACATCAGCGTTAGGACTTAAAACGACAAATGCTGTTCCAATGAAATTTTGTTAAGAATCTGAGATTAGGGTTCTCCCTTCATTCACGGAGTTTCCCCTGGGTAAAGGCATTTTGCATCGTAATCTCATCTCTAAGGAGAAAAGGAGATTTAAAATCAATTTACAGATATTCATCCTCTTTAGCTGGTAGAGAATTTCTCAGTACGTAACTGCAAGCATGCTTCAGATTTTGACGTCTTGGAGGCATTATGACAGGAAATGTAATTCATCCTTTAAATGTATGTCTATCATTTATGTCTGTCTTGAAATCTTTGTGTCTACACATCTTCATTCTTTTAAATGCATATTAATTCAAACATTTACTCTTTTAATACCTACACCTTCAACTTTCTCTTGTTTCCTTTCAACATAAAATAAGAGATTATGTATGAGTTTGCTATTAAAATGAATAAACATTGGGCTCTTGGATGGCTCAGTTGGTTAAGCACCTGCCTCTTGATTTTGGCTCAGGTCACAATCTCACATTTTGTGAGTTCAACCCCCATGTCAGGGTCTGTGTTGACATGAGGCTGCTTGGTATTCTCTGTCTTTCCCTCTCAGCCTCTCCCCACACCTCTCTCTCAAAATTAAATGCAGAAACATTAAAAAAATTTTAAGTGAATAAACAAACACACAAAAAAGCAGAATGAGACCTACAAATACAGAGGAAAAAACCTCATGGTTTGCCTGAGGGGACGTGGGGGGATGGGCAGAATGGGTGAAGGATAGTGGGAGATACAGGCTTCCAGTTATGGAATTAATGAGTCTTGGGGTAAAAAAGGCACGGGGTATGGAATACAGTCAATGATACTGGATGGGTTTGTATGATAACAGACAGCAGCTACCTCTGTGGCGAGCACCGCATAATGGGCAGAGAAGTTGAATCACTACGTTGTGCACCCGAAACTAATGCAACATTCTTGCCAACTGTACTCAGATAAGATTTCTTTTAAGTGAGTTTGTGTTTATGTACATATGCGTATATGTGTTTATCTGAAAAAACACATGTAATATATACGTACAACTTTGCCTCTGAACATTTTGTTTGGACTCAACAAAGCTAACTATCATTTAAATTTAAAAAAGTAATAAAATAAAATAAAATTTTGCTTCTGGATATTAAAGGACATCTAGAGTCTGAGATCATATTCTAAAGTCAATCTATTTATTGAAGTTTGTTGTTCCATGAAAACTTTTCTTGGAGATGCATATTTGGTGAACACTTGAGTAAGGAAGTGACTGTTGTACACATTGTGGACAACAAGGTACTAAGAGACCAGGATCCTAATGAGGAGAATAAAACCCATCTATAGGACACATTAATATATTAAGTGTCCACTATTAAGAAGAGCAGTGAAGATACTGATATACAAAGGAACTTCGACATATAAGTGAAAAAAACATAATCTCACAGAGCCTGATGCGGTGCTTGAAATTGTCAACCGCAAGATCATGACCTGCGCCAAAGTTGGACGCTCAGCCCACTGAGGCACCCAGGCATGCCAAAAATAGAGTTCTTTTAGAGACACATAATAAAATATTACAGATAAAAAACCAAATAATTTATATTTTTAAATATTTTTTTTATTTTTAAGAGGGGGAGAGAGAGAGAGAGAGATGGCCTGAGCTGGGGAGGGGCAGAGAGGGGCAGAGACATAGAATTTAAGCTGTCAGCACAGAGCCCGACATAGGGTTGAGCTCAAGAGCTGTGAGATCATGACCTGAGCCGAAGTCGGATGCTTAACTGACTGAGCCACCCAAGCACACCTTACATTTATTCATTTCAATTCAAGTTAGTTAACATACAGTGCAGTGTTGGTTTCACGAGTAGAACCCAGTGATACATCACTCACATATAACTCCCAGTACTCGTCTTAACAAGTGCCCTCCCTAATGCCCATCACCCATTTAGCCCCTCCCCCCACCCACTTCCTCTACAGCAACCCTGAATTTGTTCTCTGTATTTTTGAGTCTCTTATAAATTGCCTCCCTCTCTGTTTTCATCTTAGTTTTCCTTCCCTTCCCCTATGTTCATCGGTTTTGTCTCTTAAGTTTCACATATGAGTGAAATCATATTATATTTATCTTTCTCTGATGGACATATTTTGCTTAGCATAATACACTCTAGTTCCAACCACATTGTTGCAAATGGAAGATTTCATTCGTTTTGATCACTAATATTCCATTATATATATATATATATATATATATATATGCCACATCCTCTTGATCCCTTAAAGGGGCGTATGTACCCCAATGTTTATAGCAGTGTTATTAACAATAGCCAGTTATGCAAAGAGCCCAAATGTCCGTGGATTGATGAATGGATAAAGAAGATGTGAGTGACCTAAATTTTGATCATGAGTTGCTTGCCTATCTCGCTACCTCAAGAGCATCATAGTCAGACCACACTCACATTTATGCCCCAGGAATTCACTCTACCAGGTGCTAGGCAGAATATCTCCAAATTGATATAATTTCTTCTCCATAATGTGGTTCTTTAAATGTCAATTGACCTTAACCAAGGGAAGCTGATGAATGGGGAAGCTGATGAATGGAGAAGCTTAAACTCGGTTCCCTCAAATAATTTTATTGACTATGTCCCTGTGAGATTCCTACTGCTGTTATAAATCATTCCCACACTAGCTGCTGAAGACAAACACATACAGGTTCTTACGGTTCTGGGGTCAGAAGCTTCGAAGGAGTCTCGTCCGGCTGATAGCAAGGTGTCTTCAGGGTTGTGGTTCTTCTAGAGGCTCAGGGGAGAATGTGTTTCCTTTCCAATTGCAGTCTCTGTTGCTGGCCACCTGCACTTCTTGGCTCATGGCTCTTCCGCCACCTTCATGGCCAGCAGGAGAGCGTTCTCAAAATCTCTGACATCAACTCTTTTGTCTCCATCCTCAACATTTGGAGGACCATCCTGACTACCCTAGTCCCACCTAGAGAATCACAGCTGATCCTTTTATCTCCATGGCAGCTAATTCACAGCCCTGTTTAGTCTGCTACCTTAATCCTACGTTGCTATCAAAAATAACATGTTAAAGGCCCTGGGAATTAGGATGTGGACATATTTGGAAGGGCCTTATTCTGCCCACTACAAAGTCTTTTTCATAAATGTATTATTTTTGTCACTTAGAAAAGCAATAAGCACAGAATTGACACAGACTGAAGAAAGAGTGAATACATTATTCCTTCAAAATGACATGCATGCAAGGACACCATTTGGTGCAGAAGACTTGAAAATACCTACACCTGTCTTTAACACAAGATCCCAGCCTTGCTAATCAAAGAGTGGCCCACAGACCCAGACCCACAGTTTAGCATCACCCAGGAGCTGGTAGAAATGCAGAATCTCTGGGCCACCCAGGATGGGATTTCAGATTCTGCATTTGTAGTGGGATCTGTGTGAATGCACACACGCATTGAAGTTGGAGAACTGCTGGTGTAGCTGGGTTTCTCACCTTTTATGATCGACAATTGTGGTAGGATAATATTTTAGGGGGTGCTTTCCTTTGAATTGTAGGTGTTTGGCAGCTTCCCTTCAGACTTTGACAGACATCCTCAGGGGAAAATTCATTTCTGGCTGTGAACCACTGCCCCAGAGTTTGAGAACTAGAAGCATCCTGACAGAATCAAACTCTAGGGTCACCACATACTCAGGTATTAAATTTAGACAGATGACTAGAAATGACCAAGCGCCATTTCTACAATGTAGAATGGAGCTCATAAATGTACTTCCTTAGGTATGTTTATAAAAATTGAATCCAACTATCCCTATGAGATGTCAAGCTCACATTGTAGTACGTAAAATATTTAAATACATCTGTTATAATTAAACATTTAATAACAAGGGACCAACTGACAGCTTTTACCTTGTGATAATGTAAGAAATTCCTAATTGTGATGGCAAAAGTGTCTTGAAGCCAGTGTGTGTAGAACCCAAGGTTTATTATCAGAAGAACCCAGTTCTCTGTGCTTCTCTGTGCTGATAGCTCAGAGCCCGGAGCCTGCTTCGGATTCTGTCTCCCTCTCTCTCTGCCCCTCCCCTGATCATGCTCTGTCTCTCTCTGTATCTCAAAAATAAATAAACATTAAAAATATTTTTTTTTAATTTTTTTTTCAACGTTTATTTATTTTTGGGACAGAGAGAGACAGAGCATGAACGGGGGAGGGGCAGAGAGAGAGGGAGACACAGAATCGGAAACAGGCTCCAGGCTCTGAGCCATCAGCCCAGAGCCTGATGGGGGACTCGAACTCACGGACCGCGAGATCGTGACCTGGCTGAAGTCGGACGCTTAACCGACTGCGCCACCCAGGCGCCCCAAAAATATTTTTTTAAAGAATAGACACTAGGGATGCTGGGTGACTCAGTTGGCTGAGCATCTGACTCTTGATTTCGGCTCAGGTCCTAATCTCAGGAACCTGGAGATTGAGCCCCCATCAGGTTCTGCATTGAGAGTGAGGAGCCTGCTTATGATTATCTCTCTGCCTGTCTCTCCTGCCCCTCCCTGGTACTTTTTCTCCCATAGAAGAAGACAAGGAAGATGAAGAAGAAGAAGAAGAAGAGGAAGAAGAAGAAGAAGAAGAAGAAGAAGAAGAAGAAGGGCAGCTGGGTCCCCGAGACCAGTCAAGGTTTTGAAGTTAGAGAGACCTAAGCCAGGTGTGTTCTTCCTTCTTAGAGCTGGAGAAAAGTGTAACTGTGCGCTGAGATAACGTGCTAGGAGATTTACATAACAGGAAGAGGGCAAGTTCAGGGAAAAGGAGAAAAAAGAAAAGAACTGGATTCACTTGATCTCTAACCTAGTCTTTTGGGAACTGAGATTCATCAGGAAAAAATCCTTTATGTCCAGAGCAGCTTTCCATTGGGAATCATACGCATAGAGGTTGGAGTACCAAGAGGGAAATGCGCCTAATGAGCAGATACAGGGAGGTATAAATACCCTCTGGTCTCCTGTCAGCCCGTGAGACCTTGGACAGGAAGGCGAGTGGTTTTTGTCTGTTTGTTCTGAGTCCTAATTCTGGCTGGGAATGATGCTTCAGTCCCCCCTGCTGTCTCCGCTGAGGACAGAGCCTTAGTCCCTGTTACCTGCTGTCCTGGGAGGAATTCCGTTTCACGCGGAGACCTTCCTGTCAGACACCCAGCCAGGTGAGTCCAACAGCCCCGTGCACCGTGGATGACAGGGTTGTCCGAGAACATTAATCCATCATCACCCGGGGGCCAATTCAACTTAGTCCATAGCAAGTGATCACTGTGTTTATTTGCTTGCGTAAGTAATGGATGTATTTATTCAGTGACTGTGCCAGTTTTGCAGAATGGCTGCTACGAACACTTTTGAGAGTCCTTCATATTCTTTATCATGAAAGGGATGCTCTAAACATCCTAAGATACACAGACCTCAGCACTGGGCAGGCTCTGGTCAGGATGTCCATAGGCAGAGACGTAGAAACCCTGCATTAAAAATATGAATATTTGTAATATAGCTGCTTTCAGGTCCTGCCTTCAACCTGTAACACCCACTTTTCCACCAGCAAATTCAGTGTAACCCCAAGACGACCCGCTTAAGAGTCCAACCACAGGGGTGCCTGGGAGGCTCAGTCAGTTAAGCATCTGATTTTGGCTCAGGTCATGATTTCACAGTCCATGAGTTCGAGCCCCGCGCCAGGCTCTATGCTGACAGCTCAGAGCCTGGAACCTTCTTTGGATTCTGTGTCTCCCTCTCTCTCTGCCCCTCCCCACTTGCACTCTGTCTCTCTCTCTCTCTCTCAAAAATAAACATTAAAGAAAAGTTCCAACCACACACAATGTAACACTGCTCTAAGTTTTTTCCCCCATTCCTGGGTGAAGAAGACATTTCCTGTTGTTTCTTAATCTATCCCTCAGTTTCAGCAAATGTCATATATTTGATGACCTTTCTGATTATTATATGGCCATATGCTATTCCCCCTCCCCTGCTTTTTTTTTTAGCATTTCAAAAGATTTCCTCAGATCATTGCTTCTCAGTCGACTTTGGAAACATTCTTTGACCATAAAAATGTTTAACTTGATTTAAATATTCCTATCTTCTTACTGCTGAGTTTCTTGCTTTATTTTAGTGGTTTTTCCCACCTGTAAATATTATATGCAGTTTTCTTGATGTTTTTTTTTTATTTTTTTTATTTATTTATTTTTTTAATTTTTTTTTTCAACGTTTATTTATTTTTGGGACAGAGAGAGACAGAGCATGAACGGGGGAGGGGCAGAGAGAGAGGGAGACACAGAATCGGAAACAGGCTCCAGGCTCTGAGCCGTCAGCCCAGAGCCCGACGCGGGGCTCGAACTCACGGACCGCGAGATCGTGACCTGGCTGAAGTTGGACGCTTAACCGACTGCGCCACCCAGGCGCCCCAGTTTTCTTGATGTTTGATATGTTGTATGGTTACATTTACACTGAAGTCATTATCCCTCTGGTGTCGGTAATGTGTCTGAGGGAGGGGACCAATTTAATGTTTTTCCAGATATCCATTTATTCTAGCTGTTACTTAGCTATTCATCTCTTCCCAAAGAAACTGAAATACGACCTTGCCATATAGGAAATGTCCTTATACACTGAGACCTAATTCCTGATTCATTCAACAAATAATAACTGAGCATCTGCCATGGGCCAGAACATTCTAGAGACATTATATGTCATATTCTTTCATGGTGTTTCACAATTTAGTTATTAATCCATGTTGGTATTACTAATGATTGTTATTTTTACCTGTTCCAGTTTGCTTTTATTTTTCATACAACTTTGCTTATGACAGTTGTTTTCAAGCTACTATTTTAACCTGGTTGCCAGATCCTTTATTCTTTCCATTCTATAACTTTTCATAGTCTTATATCTTTTTATAGAAAACATATATTCAACTAAGTTGGTGAAAAACAGAAATGAACAGAGAGGATAAAGTCCCTGCTCTTCTGGATGTTACAGTGTAGCACTGAGACTGTCATGATGTGGGCAGGATTTACAGAGCATGGTCTGGGGAGTCCTTTGCATGTTGGATGAGATCCAGAATGAGGATTAGAGGGTGTCCATTGGGTTTGAGAAAGAAAGATCTTTACTCAAAGCCCAGGAATATCAATGAAAAGGTGCCACATAAGAAGAGGGAGAAAGGAGCTAACCTCATCCCCTATCAATCACGTAGAAATAAATCAGTCATATAATGATGCAGGAGGTACAGGAAAATGTCTTCTAGGCTTGATATAAAAATGCCCAACTTTGATTGTACTGGTTTATCCCTTTGCTCGTTTTTCTTGATGTATAATATAAATGGATATGTTAACATTTATATCTATTTATATTTTTATCTATATAGTTTTGTACAAGTACACCATGAATATATCACTATCTGTCTTTTAAACAAGTTTGTTTCATTCTCTTATTATTTTTGCTGGGCATCAGGGAATGTAACCGGGCGGGGCGGGGGGAAGCAAGGGAGATATTTCTTCCTCACAGTCTCTCAGGGACCACCCCAGCTTATGAGATCCTTGATCTCCCTCATCGATTTCATTCCCTCTGTATCTCACTCTCTGTCTCTTTCATTTACTGAGCAGACTTTGTTACATTGGTGTAAATCACAGCGGAAAATTAACATTCCAGTATGGAGCTCCATGGTGATTGGTCCATGGGAGGCTTAAGAATTAGCATTTCTGGGAACCATTTCTACACTTTGCAGGGGAAAGATGGCTGATCGGGTCTCCTTGGGTTGTATCCATTCCCAGCATAACCAGGAATGTGGGGGCTGTGAGGACAGGGAAATTCACAACCTAGAAGACCACGGTGTCCTGTGCGTGTGTGACTTGTAGAGGGTGAGCAGTCCTCACAACAGGGGCCAGGACTCCTCAGTCCCAAGGTGACACCATACACGGGCCAGAACTCAGTCAAGAGCAGGCACCAAGACGGGGATCTGTGTCAATTCATGGGATGGCTTTGCAGCACGATGAATACCGAGGGAGAGGCAGTGTGGACAAGGACGGCCCTGTGCCTGGAGGTCACAGTTGTCGCAGAGAGGCCACATCCCTCCTCACATGTGTGACAGAGTCTGTCATCACTGTCCCTCAAGATCATTCCCTGCAGCGCTGGCTTTGCTTTTTTGCTTGAACATTTGAAACAAGTACCTTCCTCAGGGTCTTTGCACTGGCCATTCCCTCTGCCAGGCACACACTTCCCCCAGAATCCTGTGTCTATGTCTCTGTCTTACATGACGTCTGTGTTCCAATGCCACCTGTGTACAGAATTTGCCTAAATGCCATTAAGATAGAATGCCCTATTTGCTCTCTGCTTTATCCCTGTTTTCTATTTCCTCTTAGCACACCTCACCATCAAAAAGGTGAGATAATCAAAAGATAATTGTATCAAAACATAATTGTATTACTGTCTTCTTTGCTTACATATTTTTTCTCCATCGCTGTAGGGATTTTTGTTCTTCAGCACTCTATACTCATTGCCTAGATGGTGCCTGAAACCTGGTCAGCACTCAATTTACATTCCTGAATACTTGAAGCATTTCTCAGGAAAAGTATAAAAAAATGATTTCTTAGGAAAGAAGCTGATTGACAATAAAAATATATCAGATGTGGCAGCGACGATTCCCTAAAGGGGACCATATCCGTGCACAACATATTAAAAGGAATTTCTGGACTGCATAATAAAAAAACAGTAGCATTTCAATTTTGCGACTAATACAAATTTGTGTTATTTTATTTCCCTCTTTCCCAGAAGTCACCTCCACCACATGGAACCAAGCAATGAAACACAAATTTCAAAGTTTCTTCTTCTGGGATTTTCAGAGGAACCAGGACTGCAGCCCCTCTTATTTGGGCTTTTCCTCTCCATGTACCTGATCACTGTGTTTGGGAACCTACTCATCATCTTGGCCATCAGCACAGACCCCAACCTCTACACGCCCATGTACTTCTTCCTGGCCAACCTGTCCTTTGTAGACATCTGCTTCACCTCCACCACCGTCCCGAAGATGCTGGTGAACATCCGGACTCAGAGCAAAGTCATAACCTATGAGGACTGCATCACACAGATTTATTTTTCCATACTCTTTGCTGTGATGGACATCTTCCTCCTGAGTGTGATGGCCTATGACCGGTTTGTGGCCATCTGCCACCCCCTGCAATACACGGTCATCATGAACCTCCAGCTCTGTGGACTGCTGGTTCTGGTGTCCTGGATCATGAGTGTTCTGTATTCCTTGTTACAAACCTTAATGGCGTTTCAGCTGTCCTTCTGTACAGAGGTGGAAATCCCCCACTTTTTCTGTGAACTCAATCAGATGATCCAACTTGCCTGTTCTGACACCTTTGTTAATAACGTGGTGATGTATCTTGCAGCTGTCCTGCTGGGTGGTGGTCCTTTTGCTGGGATCCTTTACTCTTATTCCAAGATAGTTTCCTCTATACGTGGGATTGCATCAGCTAAGGGCAAGTATAAAACGTTTTCCACCTGTGCGTCTCACCTGTCGGTCGTGTGTTTATTTTACTGTACGATGCTCGGCGTGTACATGAGCTCTGCTGCTACCCACAGCTCACAGTCAAGTGCCACAGCCTCGGTGATGTACACGGTGGTCACACCCATGCTGAACCCCTTCATCTACAGCTTGAGGAACAAAGACATGAAAAGGGCTCTGAAAGCATTCTTTGGGAAGGAGACCGTTGCATGGCCAATCGTCATAAGATTGAAGAAATGCCTATGATTGCAGGGGTCAAAGCCTCTGGTTCAGAGATTGTGGTCTTTATTCAGACTGTAGATGTAGTATTCCTCTTTCCGTTTATTTCCTTGTCCTCAACTTCCATATGCCATGTATGTAACTCATTCTATGAAGCTCTGCTCTCTCTGATATCCTACAGATTTTTCCCTTGTATTTCCCACTTTCTGAATTTTATTTCCAACCATGAATCTGAAATATTTGGAAATGTTCATTTACCTTGAGGCAACATAGATGTTTTTAAAAAATAATCTTTCTCAAACAATTGAGTCACACCAAATAATTTTTCTTTCATACGTGTTTTTTTAATGCCACGATTACCACTGGTTAGCTCTCTGTATGTCTTAGGATTGGTGGGCGGAACTGGGTGGGTGATGGTCTAAATGGGCAATGGGCATTAGGGAGGGCACTTGTTGGGGTGAGCATTGGGTGTTGTATGTAAGTGATGAATCACTAAATTCTACTCCTGATACCAACACTACACTACATGTTCACTAACTAGAATTTAAATAAAAACTTGAAACAAACAAACAAAAAGAACTGTCATGATTGATACGCCACCTATGGAAACAACCACACTTTATGACAAATATATATGATTTTAAAGTAGAAAAATATCTGAGGCTATGTTTTTGTCGCTTATATGTCTGAAGTTCCTTTGTATATCAGTATCTTAACTGCTCTTCTTAATAGTGGACACTTAATATATTAATGTGTCATATACATGGGTTTTATTCTCCTCATTAGGATCCTGGTCTCTTAGTACCTTGTTGTCCACAATGTGTACGACAGTCACTTCCTTACTCAAGTGTGCACCAAATACGCGTCTCCAAGAGAAGTCTTTATGGAACAACATCTTTAATAGA
This sequence comes from Lynx canadensis, assembly GCF_007474595.2. Classification (NCBI taxonomy): domain Eukaryota; kingdom Metazoa; phylum Chordata; class Mammalia; order Carnivora; family Felidae; genus Lynx; species Lynx canadensis. Next base: position 10,548,793 of record NC_044304.2, read on the forward strand.
TAGATTGACTTTAGAATACGATCTTAGACTCCAGATGCCCTTTAATATGATGAACACAATAATGCATACATTTTCAATCTTTCCTGGCTATGGGGAAATGACCCTCAATGAGAGGTAGTTGTTTTGTTGTTGTTTTTGTTGTTGTTGTTTGTTTGTTTTTTAGAGAGAGAGAGAGAGAGAGGGAGAGGGGGACTGAGTAGAAGAGAGGGGAAGAGGCAGAGAGGGAGACAGAGATACAATGTTAAGCAGGCTCCAAGTTGAACGGGGCTTGATCTCATGACTTTGAGATCACAACCTGAGCCAAAATCAAGAGTTGGAGACTCGACCGACTGAGCCACTAAGGTGCTTCTCAGTGAGAGGTTTTATATGCAGTTGTCTGAACTAAACTGAAATAACAGAGGTACCATGAATGCAGCTTCAAATACAAGAATAAATACCAAGAACAGTCAGCAGCAGATTATAATTGTCCTTACTTCTGTTCACCGTGATCATTGAATCAGTTAGCCATTGCTGCATAACAAGCCATTTAAAAGAAAATGATTTAATGTAATGCTTTTATTACCAAATGATATTGTATGTTGGGGATTGTTCTGAGCTCTGCCTGTCTCCTCGTGAATCTATAGTGAGCTGTGAGACTCTACGCTGTTTCTTTTTTTAAAATTTTTTCTTAAACTTTATTTGTTTTGAGAGAGGCAGAGACAGGATGCGAGTGGGTTATGGGCAGAGAGAGAGGGGGAGACACAGAATCCGAAGCAGGCTCCAGGCTCCGAGCTGGCAGCACCGAGCCTGACACAGGGCTTGAACCCACAAGCTGTGAGATCATGACCTGAGCCGAAGTTGGACACTCAATCGACTGAGTCACTCAGGCGCCCGACTCTACATTGTTCCTAAGGCTCATCCATGATGTCATGTGTGACCATGGGGCACTTCTCTTCTGAACAAGTATATGATCAGTTAACTCGATTTCCGAGTGCATTTTTATCTTATGTTTTACAGGGAAAAAAAGAATATCAAAAGTGAATGATTTTAATTTACATCTACTGTTCCTGTATTCATACATGACACTTTGCTTTCTTCCTACTGAGAAAAAAAAGCTCCTGTCATGACTCAGTATGAATCAGCTACCTCTGCTCTATATTTCACACTGATCCGTACGCTGCTAGATTTTTTTCCCTTCTAACTAATTTAGTGGGGGTATAATCATGTGCTATAAACTGCATCTATTTGGAACATATGATTTGATGAATTAAGGGAGCCATACAAAAACTAAAGTACCTACTGCACATTCCTATTTGATGTTCTTCAAGAAAATGCACAACCTTGATGATTTCTTAATCCAATTGTTAAAATGTAATCTCGCTTGGCCTCAGCTTCTTTATTTCTGAAAGTAACTTGGGACCGTAAACATAACTTCAAATGGATATTGTAAGAAATAAATGAAGTGTGCGGACATATTTCGTTGAGTCTGAAGAAAATGCTCAGCCGTAAAGTTGTATTATGCATATATATGTGTTTCTCTGTATACATTTCTATTTCAAATAAACACACCTACACATGGTTACTCAACACAGAATCATTTTAAAAATATTATTATCTGAGAGTACTTGGCACACAATGTGACACGAGTTTCGTGTGTACGACGTAGAGATTCAACTTCTCTGTACACTATGCGGTGCTCAGCACAAAGGCAGCTGCTGGCTGTCAGCCTACCGGGCCATTGCAATATCATTGACTATATTCTGTCCGCTGTGCCTTTGATTTCCGTGACTCATTTATTCCACAACTGGAAGCCTGTACCTCCCACTGCCCTTCACCCATCCTCCCCACCCCCCTCTGACAACCACGAGTTTATTCTCATTTTATGGATCGGATTCTGCTGTTTTGCGTGCTTGTTTATTCATTTTAAGCAGACTCAATGGGGCACCCGAGTGGCTCAGTTGGCTGAATGTCTGACTCTTGATTTCCCCTGGGCTCGTGGAATTGGGTTTCCCGCCACACTGAGCATGGAACTTGCTTAGGACTCTCTCTCTCTCTCTTTCTCTCTCTCTCTCTCTCTCAATCTCTCCCTCTGCCCCTCCTCCACTCACACAACTCTTATTCTCAAACAAAAATTTAAAAAATGAACACAGACTCATTTATGACCTCTTATTTTATGTTGAAAGGAAATGAGTGAAATTTGAAGAGTGTTGATATAAAAAGAATAAATGTTTGAGTTAATATGCAATTGATAGAGGGGCGCCTGGGTGGCTCAGTTGGTTGAGCGTCTGACTTCAGCTCAGGTCATGATCTCGTGGTCTGTGAGTTCGAGCGCCAGTGGCTCAGTGGGTTAAGCTGCAAACTCTTGATTTCGGGTCAGGTCATGATCTTATGGTTTGTGAGGTCCACCCTGCATCGGACTCTGGCTGACAGCTCAGAGACTGGAACCTGCTTTGGATCCTGTGTCTCTCTCCCTCTCTGCCTCTCCCCCGGTCACACACCCTGTCTCAAAATAAATAACAAAACATTAAACAAATGGGGCATACTGGGCTACGTTTCCATATTGATGAGAAATATCTAGACCAATTTACTGCTTACATATATGACCTTGCAACATTAATTCATGAGACATATATTTTCACAACGTGCTCTTACTCTGGATATTCGTATGACTGCCATGATGTGATAAGCAAAAACTATGGTTACCTAGCTTTGCTTTGCAGTGATTTCATTATCTACGAAGTTGACTATATTTGTGGGTTAGTTATTCCTTGGTTGCCTCATTTACGCATTGTCTCTAACGGGTCTTTGCATGTGTACAGTGGAGTCGGGGAGGTGCTACTTCCATTTCTGATTGCATTCTTTCTAAAAAGGAAGTGGATGGGGTGTTCGGTGTTATTTTCCCCACTTTGCCGTTTACCATTGAGTTCTATTGTGTACATATAGACATATACGCACTGTGACATAGACATATAGGACTGTGTTCATTAGTAATATGGGGTCAAATCTGTCACTCGGTTATACTGTGTTCTCTCTTGTTATTTATTTATTTACTTATGTATTTATTTATTTGCCTTCCTTCATTATCCTATACTGAGTTGTCATTAATACTCTTCACTTGCAAATTCTTGCTATAAACAAAAAGGAGCATACGTGGTATTTTGTACATTGCTCACAAATCACTGTTTATACACATTTCCACGTGCCTTCCCATCTCTGTTATTCCCTACAGTTCCTTTTGGCCCGTTGTGAAAAGATCTATTTCTGGAAGTTGCGTTATCTCTGACTACCACGGCTTCTTTACATTTGACTGAAGATCACCTTACTCTCCATAAGCATATTTGAATCCATGTATCGTTATAAGAAAACATTTATCATTTAGATACGGCTCCTTCCCCAGTGATAAAGGTGATTCTATCGCATTCTTTTCTTTCCACGTGTTTGGAAGTGTGATCTGAAATCAGTGGCCCACCTCGATACCACTAAATCATTTTATGCCTTTTGTAAGTCGCTTTTAGAGTCTCACATAATTTTGTTTCACACAGTTGTTTTGAAACTTGCCCTAATTTCACTCCTCCTGGAAGTCTTTATTCTTGAAATTCTCATAAATCTTCTCTTGTTATCTTAGGCACACATACACATTCATAACCAGACGGATGAATGAATAGTGGCCTGTGGACAACATAAACGCTCTTTAGGTTTTAGGGTAGTCTTTTCTTCTACGTGCGTCCACTCTTCCTTCTTCCTCAAAACTACCTCATGGACTTGTCTCCAACCAACTAGGGAAAAGCTGATTCTTTATTTCAATATCTGCATAATATTTCATGATACGGCTGTGGTACTCACACTTCCAAAGCTTTTCCTAGCTTTTCTCGATGCATTGCTCTTATGACCATTCTACAAAAATATTTTGAGATTGTTATGTGAAAAATCTGGTGCTCCACTGGAGGCAATACTGTCCCTCAGGGGGACACGACTTATTTGGGTGTCACATGGTGGGGGGGGGGGTGGGCTCAGGAAGGGCCAGGGATGCTCTAAACACGTTCAAAGCCCAGGACACACAGCACAGAGGCCAGTCTGGATCAGAACGTCAAAGGTGCCGAGACTGAGAATCTCTGAGTTAAAGCATATCTGTGTTTTCACATTTGTAGCTGTCTTCAGTTGTTTTCTCAACATTGCAGTGGTTCGCATTCCTCCCAGAAAAATTAGAGAATCTCTTTTTTCTACCTGTTTAAAAATTTCAACCCAGTCTGCTTGAGAGATCTTGTTTTCTTCAACAGTTACTGAATTTGAGCCAATATGTACATATTTGATCACCAGGTTCATTGTTACATGTCTGTTGTTATTATATGTCCATAGTCTATGCCTATTCCGCAGCTAGCAGCATTTCACATGAAGTTCACAGATTACCGTTTATTGCCTTGGGTTGGATATTATGTCCACAAAATGATTTAAATTTTAATAGCTAAATATATCTATCTTCTTACTTCTGACTTTCCTGCCTTAATTACAATGATTTTGCTCACCTGTGGCTTATATCCGCGTTTTTATGCACGTTCACTGAAAATGTACTTTTTCCATTTACTGCAAGATCTCTAATCCTCTGAATTGTTAAAATGTGCGTACTAGGGAAACTTTCTTTTCTTTCAGATGGATAGCCACCTGTGCCAGCCTTTAGGAAACAACCTTCACCAACTAAATTGGAATACAGTGGTGCCTGGGGGGCTCAGTCCGTGAGCATCTGACTCTTGCTTTCGACTCAGGTCATGATCTCATGGTTCGTGAGATCAAACCATGCATCAGTCCCCATGCCGAGCGTGGAGCCTGCGTGGGATTTTCTGTATTATAAAAGGCTGATGGGTGTGCGTCTGACTTCGGCTCAGGTCATGATCTCGCGGTCTGTGAGTTCCAGCCTCGCGTCGGACTCTGTGCTGACATCTCGGAGCCTGGAGCCTGCTGCGGATTCTGTGTCTCCCTCTCTCTCCTCCCCTCCCCCACTCACGCTCTGTCTCTCTCTGTCTCAATAATCAATAAACGTTAAAAACTTTAAATACAGGAAAGAAAATGAACATGCCAGTCTGACTTGTCAATGTTATTTCTTCACGGGAAGCTTGTTCATTGGAATTCAGGTAACATTTTACATTGTTTAGGGGAATGATTATGGATCTGGCCAGCTTGAGTTATACTCCCTCTAAACTTAATCACGGGGGCTGGGGGTGAGAAGTCATGGTAAGAACACAGCCAGAGAAACAATCATTTGGGGTGTGTGTGTGTGTGTGTGTGCATGCTTTTGGGAGTGGGATTCATCCTCAGAACAGGGGTACACGGTCTAATATGTTCTAAGGTGAATACAGAAGCCAGAACTCAATCAACACACAGTACTCAGGAGGGCTCGATGTCAATTTACAGGAGACTTTGCAAGGAGAGTCTAAAATACAAGCAGTACATAGTGTGGGTGAGTGACTCTGTTTTCTTGAGGGTTAACCAGCAGCGCCCATTTCCTTGAAATTGCCTCACACCGTCTCTGATTTCCCTCCTGTTCACTCCCCTTCCTACACATGCTTCCTGTTTGGGACCCACGTAGCTCAAAGTAGGATCATCCTCGGGGCCTTAGCAGAGGCCATTCCCTCAGCCAGCACACACTTCCCCAGAGATGCTCGTGGCTCCTGCCTTCCTTTCCCTGAGGTCTCTGTTCAGATGTCGCCTTGTTCACTGTTCTTGACTGAACACCAATTACAAAATAACACTTGTATCCACACTCTCCTTTACACCTACTCTTGTTCTCTTCACAGCACTCGACACCCTCTGATGTCCTATTGATATTTTGATTTCCTTCTGTTCATTCTCCATCACTGGATTATACTGGCTTTTGATTTTCCCGGACTCATTGCCTCGACAATGCCTGGAATATGTTTGACCCTCACTACAACCTCTTGACCACAAAATATAAATCGTAGCATTGCAACAATGTGAGTGATACTGTTCATGTGAAAATTAATGATGTCTCCCATTGTCTTTCCTCGTGGTCAGTGCAACCTCATGGAACCAGGAAATGATACACGGACATCAGAATTTCTGCTTCTGGGGTTTTCAGAGGGTCCAGAACTGCAGCCCCTCATATTTGGACTTTTCCTCTCCATGTACCTGATCACTGTGTTTGGGAACCTGCTCATCCTCCTGGCCATTAGCTCTGACTCCCACCTCCACACCCCCATGTACTTCTTCCTGGCCAACCTGTCCTTTTCGGACATCTGCTTCACCTCCACCACTGTCCCGAAGATGCTCTGGAACATGCAGACCCAGACCAAAGTCATAACCTATGAGGACTGCATCACACAGATGAACTTTTTCGTACCTTTGCAGGGATGGACGACTTTCTCCTGAGTGTGATGGCCTATGACAGGTTTGTGGCCATCTGTCACCCCCTGCACTACACGGTCATCATGAACCCCCGGCTCTGTGCACTGCTGGTCCTGGTGTCCTGGGTCACGAGTGTCCTGCGTTCCTTGTTGCAAACTTCAATGGTGTTGCGGCTGTCCTTCTGGACAGGCTTGGAAATCCCCCATTTTTCCTGTGAACTCAATCAGATGATCCAACTTGCCTGTTCTGACACCTTTCTTAACAACTTGGTGATGTATTTTGCAGCTATCCTAGTGGGTGGCGGTCCTTTCATTGGGATCCTTTACTCTTACTCCAAGATACTTTCCTCCATACGTGGGATCTCATCAGCTCAGGGCAAGTATAAAGCATTTTCCACCTGTGCATCTCACCTCTCGGTTGTTTCCGTATTTTATTGTACGGGCCTAGGAGTGTACCTCAGCTCTGCTGTTACCCAGAGCTCCCACTCAAGTGCCACAGCCTCGGTGATGTACACGGTGGTCACGCCCATGCTGAACCCCTTCATCTACAGCCTGAGGAACAAAGATATAAAGGGGGCTCTGAAGAGATTCTCTGCGATGGCGGTTAGAAAAGGTCCAATTGTCCTGCGGTTGAAGAATTTCCCAGGATTGCAAGCCTCAAAGTCTTAGTGTCAGAAATTGTGTTTTGTTTTTTTTAAGCAGATTGTAGACATAGAGTTTGTGTCTCTCATTTATTTCCCGGAATTCTTATTTTTTCAACCACTCAGTACAATTTAGTTCCTCATTTTACTAAGTTTTTCCCTCTCTGTGTTCCAACCTTTTTCCCTTCTCTTTTTCTTTTATTTCTAAATTGATTCACAAGCTGTGATATGAGAAAATTAGGAGTTCTCATTTGTCTCATGGAACTGCCTGGATTTCTTAAGAATAATTTCTTCACAGGGGCACCTGGGTGGCTCAGTTGGTTAAGCATCTGACCTCGGCTGAGGTTCTGGTTCCCGAGTTCGAGCCCTGCATCGGGCTCTGTGCTGATAGCTCAGAGCCTGGAGCCTGTTTCAGATTTGTGTCTCTCCCTTTGTCTCTCTCCCCCCCCCCACTCATGTTTTGTCTCTGTCTCTCTCCCTCAAAAAATAAAAAAACAACATTAAAAAATTTTTAAAGAAAAAAGAATAATTTCTTCACCAATGACAAAATCACTCCACATAATAATGTTTTTAGTTTTACTAAAAGAATAGTGATTTGTTACCTCTCTTTTGGAATAAATTCAATTTGGCAAATAGGCCATTTCTATTCTATTCTATTCTATTCTAACTCTGGGACCACAGTTTTTCATTTTGAGTCTGTCATTCCTTTATCACTGCCTTAACTGTTTTTCCTGATGAACAAACCAGTGTGTTTTATAATGGGCCATTAGCTTTTTTCTCCGAATTAGGATTCTGTTCTCTTCTCAGGCTCTATGTCCCCAGTGCTTACATTAGTCACTGGCAAATCTGATTATCAAAAACTTGTCTACCAGTGGAGTCTACACGGAAACAGAAATTCAAATAAGTAGAATGACTCAATACGGCTTTGGAGTCAAAGATGACCTCGACTATGATAAAGCAAATTTTAAATTCTCCTTTGTATTACTATGGTCTACATTTCTTCTCAAGCTGTACATCTCTCAATCAAGTATGGAATAGCAGTGGCAGTGTTTAAGGGGATTTATTTGCTGGGGTGAATGATTGGTTACTTATTGCCGTCAAAACGCTTATAAATAAAAACAATAAAATGGTCCTGAAAGAAATTAAAGAAGACATAAATAAATGGGATGACCTCCTGTGCTCATGCTTGGAAGATTTTTTATTTAATTTTAGGATGGTTTTAAAAATTTTTTCCAAGAATACCCCATTTTTGTTATTTTCAAATTATCATTGAATCTGTAGTTCTTTGGGTAGTATTGCCTTCAATCTTAACAACTTTAATTCTAACTGAAATTTCTCCTAACGAGGGACCACAGCTTTGCTCTCAGTCTGGGCTCCACATCCAGGACCCGCAGCATCACCACCACCAGGGAGCTTGTTAGAGAAGCAGGGTCCTCGGGGCCCCTGGAGACCTGAGGAATCAGAATTTGCATTTCAACTACAGTCTCTAGTGAATTGTGTGCACAAGGAGTGGAGAAACCTTAGTGTGGGACAGGTTTCATCACCTTCTCGCCATTGACCCTTGGAGCTGGATAACTATTTTTGTCGGGTGCTGTCCTGCCGCTGAAGGTATTCAGAAGCACCTCTTCAGACATGGACAAAAATCCCAAGAGCAGCTCTGGTGGGAACCACTTCCCAGAGTTTCAGAACCGGAAACATCCTGACATCATTCCAATTAAGACTACTTGCTGATTGGTTTGTGCCTTTGAGCAGCACATTGAATTCCTCTGAGCCCATTTCTACAATAGAGAAACAGCTCATGAAAGTACTACATCATAGATTGTACTTTTGTCAAAATTAAACCATAGAATCCCTTTAGTGTGCTAAGCTCGTCTATGCTGCAGAAAATCAAAATGTATCTCTTACAGTTAATAAATACTGCATCATGAGGGAGTAAATGATGACTCTTATTTTGTGATCTAACTATGAAATTCCTAATGGTTTTGGCGAAACTATCACGAAGCCAAAGAATGTAGTACCCAAGGTTTTTGTTACACCTTAAAATTTTTTTTATTTATGTAAATTCAGTTAGTTAACATACAGTGTAGTATTGGTTTCAAAGTAGAACCCAGTGATTCATCATTTGCCTTGAACAGCCAGTGCTCATCCCAACAGGTATCCTCCTTATTGCCCATCACCCATTTAGCCCATTCCTCTGCCCTCCTCTGCAGCAACCCTGTTTGTTCACTTTAAGACTCTCTTACGGTTTGCCTCCCTCTTTATTTTATTCTTTTTTTTCTCCCTTCTTTATATTCATCTGTTTTGTTTAACTTTACATATGAGTGAAATGATATATTTATCTTTCTCTGACTGACTTATTTCGCATAGCGTAATACATTCTACTTATATCCACATTGTTGCAAATGGTAAGATTTCATTTTTTTATTGTTGAGCAATATTACATTATATATAAGATAAGATAAGATAAGATAAGATAAGATAAGATATATACCACATCTTCTTTATCCATTCATCAGTTGATTGATATTTGGGCTCTTTCCATAATTTGGCTGTTGTTGATAGTGCTGCTATAAACATTGGGATGCATGTGTCCCTTGGAATCAACATTTTTGTATCCTTTGGATAAATACCTAGTAGTGCAATTGCTGAGTTGTAGGGTAACTCCATTTTTTATTTTTGAGGAATCTGCATACTCTTCTCCAGAGTGCTTGCATCAGTTTGCATTCCCACCAGCTGTGAAAAAGGGTTCCTCTTTCTCTGCATCCTAGCCAACATCTGTTGCTGTTTGAGTTGTTCATTTTACCCATTCTGACAGGTGTGAGGTGGTGTCTCATTGTGGTTTTCATTTGTATTTCCCTGATGATGAGTGATGAGAATCTTTTCATGTGTCTGTTAGCCATTGGGATGTCTTCTTAGGAAAAGTGTCTGTTCATGTCTTTTGCCCATTTCTTCACTGGATTATTTGTTTTTTGTGTGTTGAGGTTGAGAATTTCTTCATAGATTTTGGATGCTAACCCTTTATCCAATATGCCGTTTGCAAATATCTTCTCCCATTCCATCAGTTGACTTTTAGTTTTGTTGATTGTTTCCTTTGCTGTGCAGAAGATTTTTATCTTGATAAAGTCCCAATAGTTCATTTTTGCCCTTCTATCCCTTGCTTTCAGAAACGTGTCTAGTAAGAAGTTGCTGTAGCCATGGTCAAAGAGGTTGTTGACTGTTTGGTCCTGTAGGATTTTAATAGTTTCCTATCTCACATTTAGGTCTTTCATCCATTTTGAGTTTATTTCTGTGTATGGTGTAAGAAAGTGGTCCAGGTTCATTCTTCTTCACGTTGTTGTCCAGTTTTCCCAGCACCATTTGCTGAAGAGACGGTCTTTATTCCATTGGATATTGTTTCCTGCTTTGTCAAAAATTAGTTGGCCATGCATTTGTGGGTCCATTTCTGGGTTCTCTATTCTGTTCCATTGATCTACGTGTCTGTGTTTGTGCCAGTACCATACTGTCTTGATGATTTCAGCTTTGTTATACAGCTTGCAGTCCGGAATTGTGAAGTCTCCGGCTCTGATTTTCCTTTGCACAATTGCTTTGGCTATTTGTGGTCGTTTCTGGTTGCATGCAAATTTTAGAATTGTTTGTTCTAGCTCCATGAAGAATGCTGGTGTTATTTTGATAGCACTTGCATTGAATGTATACATTGTTTTCGGTACTATCAACATTTTAACAATATTTGTTTTCCAATCCATGAACATGGAATGTTTTATACTTTTGTGTCTTCTTCAATTTCTTTCATAAGCTTACTATAGTTTTCAGTGTACAGTTTTTTTCTATCTCTTTATTAAGTTTATTCCTAGGTATTTTATGGGTTTTGGTGCAATTGTAAATGGGGTTCATTTCTTAATTTCTTTTTCTGTTGCTTCATTATTGGTGCATAGAATTGCAACCGATTTCTATATGTTAATTTTTATATTCTGCATCTTTGCTGACTTCATGCATCAGTTCTAGCAATTTTTGGTGGAACCTTTCAGGTTTTCCACGTAGAGTATCATGCCATCAACGAAGAGTGAAAGTTTGACTTCTTCCTTGCCAATCTGGATGCCTCTTATTTATTTTTGTTGTCTGATTGCCGAGGCTAGGACTTCCAACACTATGTTGAACAAACGTGATGAGAGCAGACATCCCTTGTCCTGTTCCTGACCTTAGGTAGAGAACTCTAACTTTTTCCCCATTGAGGGTGATATTAGTTCTGGGTCTTTTGTATATGGCCTTTATGATCTTGAGGTGTGTTCCTTCTATCCTTACTTTCTTGAGGGTTTTTACAGCATCTATTGAGAGGATCATGTGGCTCTTATCCTTTTATTAATGTGGTGTATCACATTGATTGATCTGAGGATACCGAACCACCCAAAGAGCCCGGGAATATCCCACTTGATTGTGGTGAATACTTCTTTTAACGTATTGTTGGATTTGGTTTGCTACTATCTTGTTGATAATTTTGTACCCATGTTCATCAGAAAGACTAGTCTGTAATTCTCTATTTTAGTGGGGTCTTTCTCTAGTTTTAGAATCAAGGTAATGCTGACTTCAGAGAATGAAGTTGGAAGTCTTCCTTCCATTTCTATTTTTTTGACACAGCTTCAAAAGAATAAGTATTACCTCTTCTTTAAATGTTGGTAGAATTCTCCTGGGAAGCCATCTGGTCCTGGAAATGTCTTTTTCACCCAGAAGCCTACAAGTCCACTTTGCATTGTAGAAATGGCGCTTGGTGGTATCTAGTCATCTGTCCGAATTGAATATCTGAGCATGAGGTGTCCCTTAAGTTTGATTCTGTCAGGATGCTTCTAGTTCTCAAACACTGGGGCAGTGGTTCTCAGCCAGAAATGCGTTTTCCCCTGAGGATACCTGTCAAAGTCTGAAGGGAAGCTGCCAAACACCTACAAGGAAAAAGGAAGCACCCCAAAATATTACTATCCTGCCACAAATGTCAACCACAAAAGGTAGAAACCCAAATAGACCAGCATTTCTCCAACTTCAATGTGCCTGTGAATCCACACAGATCCCACTACAAATGCAGAATCTGATAACACATCCTGAGTGGCCCAGAGAATCTGCATTTCTACAAGTTCCTAGGTGATATAGGTGGGACACTATCGTCTGTGGAACACTCTGATTAGCAAGGAGGCGGTCCTGTGTTAGAGATAGGTGTAGGTAATTTTAAGTCTTCTGCACTGAATATTGTCATTGCATGATGTGATTTTGAAGGAATACAGTATTTGCTCATTCATTAAGCTGCATAAATTCTGTGTTTATTGCTTTTGTAAGTGATCAAAATAATATACTTAGAGAAAAAGAGAAAAATACTTTGTAGTGGGCAGAATACAACACTCCAAATATGCCCACCTCCAAATCCCCAGTACCTTTAAAATATTTTTATAGCAAAGAAGGATTTAGGTGGCAAATTGAACAGGACTGCTAGTCAGCTGCCATTGAGATAAAAACATTAGTTGTGATTATCCACGTGAGCCTAAGGTAATCATGATGGTCCCCCAATTGTTAAGGAAGGAGACAAAAGAGTTGGTGTCAGAAAGACTTTGAAAATGCTACCCTGCTGGCCGTGAAGGTGGAGGAAGAGGTGGCCAGCCACAGAGACTGCAATAGATTCTCCCCTGAGCCTCCAGAAGGAACTCAACCCTGCAGACTTCTTGCTATTAGCCCTGAGACTCCTTCCAAGCCTCTGACTCCAGAAGTGTAAGAGCCTGTATGTGTTTGTTTCAAGCAGCTGGTGTGGGGATATTTTACAGCAGCAGTAGGAATCTCATATAAACATAGTCAATAAAATTATTTGAGACAACCAACTTTAAGCCTCTCAATTCACTCATTAGCTGCCCTTGGTTAAGGGCAATTTACAGTTTAACAACCCACAATACGAGGTAAGCGATGAACCATGGGGATCTACCCCCAAAATCAAGAGCACACTTTACACACTGTATGAGAGCCAATTTGACAATAAATTATATTTTAAAAACCCCACAATATGTAGAAAAAAAATTAAAACGATTTGGAGATATTCTGCCCAGTAGGTGGTAGAGTGAATTCCTGTGGGCATAAATGTGAGTGTGGTCTGACTATAATGTCTTTGAGGCAACAAGATAGGAAAGGAACTCATGATCAAAATTAGGGTCACCGACATCTTTTTTATCCATTCAGCAGCCAGTGGACATTTGGGTTCCTTCCATAGTTTGGCTATTGTTGATAGTGCTGCTATGAACATTGGGGTTCAGGTGCCCTTTAACGGATAAAGAAGATGTGATATATCCCTACAATAGAATATTAGTCAGCCATCAAAAAGAATGAGATCTTTTTGCAACGACGTGGATGGAAGTCGATGGTAGTATACTCAGTGAAATAAGTCAGTCAGAGAAAGACAAATGCCATGGTTTTGCTCATATGTGGAATTTAAGAAACAAAACAGATGAACACAGGGGAATGGAAGGAAAAATAAAATAAAAACAGAGAGAGGCAAACCTTAAGAGACTCTTAAATAAAGAGAACAAATTCAGGGATGCTGGAGAGGAGGTGTGTGTGTGGGGGGGGAATGGGCTAAATGGGTGAAGGGCATTAAGGAGGGCACTTGGGAAGAACACTGGGTGTCAAGGCAGGCGACGAATCACTTGGTTCTACGCCTAAAACCCATAGTAAACTGTATGTGAACTAACTTTAATTTAAATACATAAATTTAAAAACAGAAATTAAGTTCACCCATTGTAATTTAAAGTTTTGTGTCTTTATCTCTGCTTCTTTTTATTTTAGGCTGATTCAACCATTCGTTCTTTTCAGTACTATCCTCTCCAACTTTCAAGTCTTTCAACATAAAGATGAAATCATAAATCATCTGTGTGTGTACACATTATAAGAAAGAAAAATGTGTGCACACACACATACACACACATAAGACACAACCACTACACTTGAATGGTTTCCTTGGAGTAAAAAATGTATTTCCATGCATTTCATTCTTTCCTTACATTTCATTGGAAGATATGTTTAGCATCCACTCTGCCTTCAGAAATAAGGAAAGAGAGGCTTAGGGAGTTTAAAATTTTAAGAACACCTCACAAAGCAGTTAAAACTTAAATTATACACAAATGGAAACTTGCACTATGTGCTATGAATTTTCGTGTAGCTCGTTTAATTCATCAAACTGTACCCTTTAAATATGTGGTGTATTCTGTGTAATTATACTCTGGTAATTTAATTAAATGGGCACATATCTATGGTACAGGCTGAGGGTTGGATAGAGAGCATAGATAGATGACTCTCCTTACAGGTTTGGGAGATAGCCCTTCCACCAGGGAAGGAAAACCAATGTTACATACGGGTGTAGGAACACTGGGATTCAATGCAAAGAATTCACATGATAATTCATTTTATTTAGAAATAGAAGAATACCCTGCACATAGAAATGTAGTAATAAGACCACAAATTGGCTGAGACAGTAGAGCACTACAACCACACACAGCATCAGGGATGAGCCCTAGAAACACAACAGAGAGATTCGTACCAGACCACAGACGCATGAGGAGCCCAGCAGAGATTAGAAATGCTTCCCAGGGGGCGCCTGGGTGGCGCAGTCGGTTAAGCGTCCGACTTCAGCCAGGTCACGATCTCGCGGTCCGTGAGTTCGAGCCCCGCGTCAGGCTCTGGGCTGATGGCTCAGAGCCTGGAGCCTGTTTCCGATTCTGTGTCTCCCTCTCTCTGCCCCTCCCCCGTTCATGCTCTGTCTCTCTCTGTCCCAAAAATAAATAAACATTGAAAAAAAAAAAAATTTAAAAAAAAAAAAAAAAAAAAAAAAAAGAAATGCTTCCCAGAGCTCCTGGGTGGCTCAGTCCCTTAAACGTCTGACTTCGGCTCAGGTCATCATCTCACGGCTTGAGGGTTCAAGCCCTGCATCAGGCTCTGTGCTGACAGCTCACAGCCTGGAGCCTGCTTCAGATTCTGTGTCTCTGCCCCTCCCCCACTTGCGCTCTGTCTCTCTGTCTCTCAAAAATAAGTAAATGTTAAAAAGACAAAGAAAGAAATGTTTCCCAATATGATGCCATTTGATGCTAAATCTACCATCGATGAGGAGAACAAAAGCAAGAGAAATGTAGCTAAACATCAGTGTCCTTACAACTTGCAGCCCACTGACAAATCCCTGAGTCACCTCCAGGAACTCGAGGCTGTGTTAATGTTGATGTTTTACTAGACAAGAAAAGCAACCTTATCTTGACAAGAACCAAACCTCCATGGCCCCGTAAACCTCACTTTCAGCATAAAGGAATTCCTTAGAAACGTGCTATCTCTACTCCCCTCCTCCATAAACTTAAAAGTATATGATCAGCCATTCTTTACAATCCCAGTGTAGCTCTTTCTGCCCATGGGTCCTATCTCCAAGCTCTAATAAACACACCTTTTTGGATCATAAAATGTCTCAAGAATTCTTTCTTCACCATTGTGCTCGGCAACCCCACATCATTATGATATCCCATTTGATAAGAACAGCCTGTTTGTTATACAGCAACACCTGGCTGACATGATCACCCCAGCAAACAGACTTCAGGTGATCAGACATGTGCTGCTTTTTATTTGTGGCATATGGTCCGATAATTGAGGAGAATGGTTGTCATCCTTCTGTGGTTCAAGTCTATTTCCCATGACTTGATGAACAAGTGACTATATATGGGCTCCCCTCAGGGTAAGGGGGAGAGTTTGTAGGACATGCATGTTTGTGCAGAAGACCTGGGGACCCTGAACCACATGCCAGCAGGACATCCAGCTCTCCTATGAAGCATCCTCTGGTCATGCAGGTGGGAGAGATTTCAGAGCAGGACGGAGGCACGAAATAGATGGGGCTGATACTGTTCCTTTGCCAACCCTTAGCATTTGTGACAAAAATGAAGAAAAGCGAGTTATTTTATGTATAATACCAGGAAGTGTCATATTAACAGGTAGCACCGGAAGTTCTCAAGTAGAAACAGGAAGAAAATTCCATGATAAAGCATAGAAGACACTGAGCAATCCTTCACCTCAAAAACTAAGTCCCTTCAGCTGTGGACACAAATGTTCTATGCTTCAATAAGTAGATGCACAGGATCAACTGTTGAAAGAAAAGAAAAGAAAGAAAGAAAGAAAGAAAGAAAGAAAGAAAGAAAGAAAGAAAGAAAAGAAGGAAGGAAGGAAGGAAGGAAGAAAGAAAAAGAAAAGAAAGAAAGAAGAAAGAAACTTGTGTAATAAGAGATAGGGTTTTGAAATTTTGCCTCCTCATATTTATGGTCGTCCCAACACTAAGAATATATCCGGTTGATGAACTTATTTAAGTCTGTCTTTCCATATAGACTCCACTGGGAGATATATTATGCTGAACAAGTTTTGTCTTGGGCTATGGTAGGCTTCCTGGACACCGCGCTATTGAATAACAGAGAAAAAACAGGAGACCGATTAGGAAATACAGTAGCATGTTTTTTAGAGTAAGTGCCTGACATTAAGCTTTTGATTATAATGTAAATGCCTGAAATTAAGCTTTGCATTTCTGGGGCATCCATTTGAAAACAACCATGTTGAACAAACATATTGTCAGGTGTATGACACAATTACCAAATTAGCACTCGGATCGCCCCAGCCAGGAAGTTCCTTTTGACAAAGCCCTGGGTAACTGATATAACTGCCCTTGAGTGACCTTGCTTTTCCCCTTCAGCTGCTGAAATCTGCTCCTATAAAACTGTCCAGTAAGGTGTGAACCCGCAACCCCCTAGCCACTCTGGCCATGGTCCTCAATAAATCAGATCCCTCAGCGGTGCTCCCAGTGTCTGTCAATCTCTGTCTCCCTTTCTCAGACCTCTCCAAATGGCCTTTGGTCATCCCATGTGCCCTCCGGGATCTGTGAGTAACAGGCATTGCTTTTTTAGAGTTCTCTGATGGTGGTGCCGAGGTGTGTCTTCTGATCACAATAAGAACCCGAGGGCCAGTGAGTCACAGCATAAGCTCTGGGAATGTCCACAAGCACATGGGCACGGGTGAGTGCTGGGGCTTTCCTAGCCAGAGCATTGTGGTGTCAATAGCCAGAGGCTTAAAGGGAACACTGTTAGAGTCCACGTCATCAGTAGGAATGCTTAGGTTGTGATGTAAAAGATTGACAGACACAAGGTGAAAACTTTGGTTTGTATGTTCATCTGCAATAAAATTATGGAGAGGGCTTGTAAGGGTTAAATTGTAGTGTAGGGCTAATGCTTAGCTTGAAAAATAACAGCTCTGTTCTGACACTGAAGGTCAAAAGATAACAGCCTTGCTTTTACTCTTGTAAATTAGGCTTTACCAATGAAGGAAACAAAAGTTCAAAGAAAAGAGCATCAAAGGCAAGGTCAAGGAGATCCACTGGTTGCAACTTTGAGGCAGAAAGTCTAAAATAAACACCTCATTAGGCCACTGTTTCTAACTCATCTGGGAACTGTTTCTCTGTTCTGTTCCCAGGTAATGATAAAACGATGTGATCAGCTTTAAAAACTCTGTACCCCGGCTGTTCGAGGCCGCACTCTTATCAAGAGTGTTGGTCCCGATCGGTCGGCCTTGCCTCTCATTGTAATAAACTTTGTTGTGACTGTCACTGGTGCCCGTGGCATTCTGTTTCAGGAGTCACGTGGATGCAACATTTGGTGCATTGGCCAGGAAAGTTAAAGGTCTGAAACAAGGCCCTTTCTGCGGACTGCTCTGCCGACCCCTGGAGGAAGCTCGGGATTGGGAGAGATAAGGAATTCTTGGGGCGCGTCATTTGAATGACTCAGGAGGGTCTGCTGGACGCGGCTATAGACCCAGAGTCAGGGATCCTACCGGGACGCCGGTGGACCCCATTCGGTTTGGTTTTTGTCAAGAAGGATCCTATTTGCAGGTGGCTGCCACGGCCTACTGGCCTAGAGATCTCAAACTTGTGTTTCCTTCGTGTCTTAATTGTCTTCTTCCTGTTGACTGTGCGTCCTTGTCAGTTCTGCCTATCTTTGTCATGGGTCAAAATCAGAGTACCCCCACCCCTCTGAGTCTCATACTAACCCATTTCCAGGACTACAGGAGAGCTGCCTCAGTTTTTGGCCTCCACGTTAAGAAGCCAGTCCTTCGAACTCTCTGCGAGGTGGAATGGGCCAGCTTTCAGGTGGAATGGCCTCCATAGGGGACCTTTGACCTTACTTTGGTATATAAGGTTCATGATATTGTCTTTTCTAGGCACGAAGACCAAATCCCATATATTGGGGCATGGAGGACCCTCATCGAAAACCCTCCAGATTGGCTAAAACTTCTCCTTCCCCTTCCCCCTTGCCTCCCTAAAGTACAGGCTTTATCACTCAAAGGCAGCCCATCTGGAGCTCAAAATAAGAATCTTGACGGGACTAAGCGGCTGCCCCCTCTATCACCTGCACCAGAGGAAGAAGAAACTTGCCGCCCGCCGCCCTATAGTTCTCGCTCAAAGAATACAAGTCAAGATGCTTCAGATCAGGAGGCAAGCCCGAGTCGGGACACTCCCCTGAGCCCATCTCATACCCGGTCAGGGACTCCCTTCCATCCCCCTCCCACTGCCCTACCCCTTCGTCCAGGGCCACCCCTGCAGGGTGAAGTCTGACCCTTTATGACTTATGTACCCTTCTCCACTAGCGACCTTTATAATTGGAAGCTTCAAAACCCCTCATTCTCAGAGAGACCCCAAACCTTAATTTCTCTTCTTGAGACTATATTTGTGACCCATCAGCCAACCTGGGATGACTGCCAGCAGCTCTTGCGGGTTCTCTTCACCACTGAAGAGCGAGATAAGATCCGTCTTGAGGCCCAGAACTTAGTGATGGGGCCAAATGGGCAACCCACCGAGGATCCCACTGTACTCGAGGAAGTTTTTCCTTCCTCGCATCCTGAGAATTGGGACCCAAACACTCCTCGCAGTAGGCGATCATTGACCCTATTTCGCCAGACTCTACTGGGAGGTCTCCGAGCGGCCGCCCGCCGGCCCACAAATGTGTCTAAGGTAACAGAAGTAATTCAGGGCACTGAGGAAAGCCCCTCGGCCTTCTTAGAAAGGCTCATGGAGGCATACCGCACCTTTACCCCTACTGACCCTGAGGCACCTGAAAATAGAAGGGCATTAAATCTGGCTTTTGTCTCACAGGCAGCCCCAGACATTTGGAAAAAGTTACAAAAACTAGATGGGTTTGAAGGAATAAACTTATCTGAGTTAGTTGAAATAGCCCCAAAAGTTTTCAACAATAGGGATTCTCAGGAAGAAAGACAGACAAAAAAAATTAACTAGGGTGGTGGCGGCCGTCCTGGATGCCCGTGAGGGAAGAGGACCCAGAACGCCCAAAGAATTCTGGTCTGGACATTCATCCCACTGTACCCAACCCTTCTACTCTCCTTAGTTTGCTTCCCCCTTCTCAAGCGTATTATGCAGTTCTGGACTTAAAAGATGCCTTCTTTGCCTTCCCACTGGCGCCACAAAGCCAGCCACTATTTGCATTTGAATGGACTGATCCTGAAGAGGGAAAAGCCTGACAGCTCACCTGGATGCAACTCCCCCAGGGATTTAAAAATCCTCCTACTCTTTTTAATGAAGCCCTGCACCAAGATTTAGAGCCATTTCGAACCTCCAACCCACAGGTAACTCTATTGCAATATGTTGATGATATCTTGTTGGCGGCCCCTTCTCATTTGAAATGTCTGAGTGCCACCAAAGGACTCTTGAGTCTTCTACAAAAACTGGGGTAGAGTGTCAGCCAGAAAAGTGCAGATCTGTCGTACTGCAGTGACCTATTTGGGTGACAACCTTAAAAAAGGTAAGCGCTATCTTGGTGAACAAAGAATTCGGGCTATACTCGATATTCCTCAGCCTAGAACTCTCAAACAAGTCCGCGAGTTCCTTAGGGGCAGCAGGCTACTGCAGGCTACGGATACCTGGCTTTGCTGAACTGGCGGCTCCTTTATACGCCACTCTCAAAGGGTCTCCAGAATCCTTCACATGGGAAGAGACTCAAACTAAAGCCTTCCAAGCCTTACGAGATGCTCTCATGACCCCACCGGCCTTGGCTTTGCCAGAACCCACCAAGCCATTCCATTTGTTTGTAGCCGAAAAAGGGGGGGTAGCCAAGGGAGTTCTGACTCAGCGCCTAGGACCTTGGCGCCGACCGGTGGCTTATTTATCCAAAGGGCTGGACCCAGTTGCTTCCGGGTGGCCCCCATGCATTCGACAAATCGCCGCCACCGCGCTTCTAGTTAAGATGCAGACAAACTAACCTTGGGGCAAGCATTGTCTGTCACGGGGCCCCATGAAGTGGAAACTTTACTGCGGGCTCCCCCAGAGCGATGGCTGTCAAATGCTCAGATTACCCAATATCAAGCATTGCTACTCGACCAGCCCCGAGTACGTTTTTGTGCCCCCACAACCTTAAACCCAGCCACTTTGCTGCCCGAAGGACAGAATCCCCCTCTGCACTCTTGCCCAGAAACCTTGGCAATGATCTCGTCCCTCCGCTCTGATCTTAGGGACGTTCCTTTACATGACGCTGATATCAGCATGTTTTCAGACGGCAGTAGTTTTGTGTTTCAAGGGCAAAGGCGTGCCAGTGCTGCGGTGACGACAGACCATGAAATTTGATGGCAACAGACCCTTCTCCCAGGAACTTCAGCCCAACGTGCAGAGCTCATCGCATTAACAAAAGCCCTAAAACTCGGAAGAAACAAGTCAGTTAACATTTATACGGACAGCCGCTGTACTTTTGCAACTACGCATGTACACGGATCCCTTTATCAAGAGCGCGGTCTCCTCACAGCAGAAGGCAAGGCTATCAAAAATAAAGCTGAAATTTTAGATCTTCTAGCAGCCATCTGGGAACCTGCACGGCTGGCAATCATTCACTGCCCAGGACATCAAAAAGGCAACTCCCTACAGGCAATCGGAAACCGCCTGGCTGATGCAGCAGCCCGAGAAGCTGCCCTAACTAAAAGTGAAAGTGCCTTGGAGCTACCGATCTTGACAGAGCCCCTGCTTCCACTGGAGTCTAATTACACTCCTAAAGATTTGGAGTGGATTTCCAGAAAAGGGGGGAAGTAAGATGCCAGGACAAAAGTGGTTTCAGGATCCTGAAGGTAAGATACTCTTACCCGCGGCACTCGGGCGGCGCATGGTGGGTCAGCTCCACCAAGGGACTCATCTGGGAAAAACGAGGATGGCGGAATTAGTGCGGAGAAAGTTCAGGGCGCAAGGGCTGGGAAAAGAGATGGAAGAGGTGGTTGAAAGATGTGTAAGTTGCGCCCAAGTAAATCAGGGTGCAAACAGGAAGGTTTCAGAAGCTAAAAGAGATAGAGGAATTGAGCCAGACCGCTTTCGGGAAGTAGATTTTACTGAGATTAAACCAGGGAAATACGGATATAAATGCTTGCTTGTTTTTGTAGACACCTTCTCCGGGTGTGTCGAGGCGTTCCCCACTAAATCAGAAACGGCTCAGGCGACAGTTAAGAAATTATTAAATGAAATAATTCTTAGATTCGGGCTGCCTCTGAGCATAGGATCAGACAATGGCCCGGCCTTCACGGCGCAGGTGTCCCCGGGTCTAGCCCGGGCATCGGGAATAGATTGGAAATTACATTGTACATATAGACCCCTGAGCTCAGGTCAAGTAGAAAGGATGAATCGGACCCTAAAAGAGACCTTAACCAAATTGTCCCTTGAGACAGGAGAAAATTGGGTTGATGTCCTGACTTTTGCCCTTTTGCGAGCGCGTTGTACTCCATTTGTCAAGGGATTTTCCCCTTATGAAACTTTATTCGGCAGACATCCACCTATCCTGCTGAGGCTAGGAGACAACGTAATGGAACAGTTGGAACGGGACCATTTGCTGGCTTCGCTCATGGCCCTGCAACATGTACAAAAGGAAATAACCAGGGCCTTGAGAGAAGCCTTTGCTCATCCTCCTGTTCTTCCCCACCCCCTTTCAACCAGGAGACTTAGTCTGGGTCAAAAGGCACGAGCCTAAAACCCTGGAGCCGCGCTGGAAAGGACCACACACCGTGATTCTGACTACACCCGTGGCCGTGAAGATAGACGGTGTCCGAACCTGGATTCATCACTCTCAGGTCAAGAAAAACTGCGTGAAGGCTGTTACAGAACCAGATAACAAACAGCAAAGGAAGGTTCAAAGGCCCCAGAGGATCCTTTAAAACTAAGACTGATGCGGGCATAATAATAATTTTCTGGGTTTGTATGGTGTTAAGTGTGGGGGACTGTATGAAATTGCATCCCCTATCTTTTTGTCCATACCAATGGGAACTCAGGGACACTGTCACGGGGAAGGTGATAGCATCTAATACCTCTTCCACTGTGCCTTGTTTTTTTTGTTTGATTTATGCGACTTGGTGGGGGACTCATGGGGGAGTTAGTTACTAATTATAAACAGCCAACGGGCTCCACTCCTCCCATCCCCGAAAACCCCTATGTGGTTACCTATGGATATGGACACAGGGATCAAGAACAAAAATGGGCTAACCTACCAGGGTTATACAGTTGCCCTGCAAATAGAAAGGTTGAATGTGAAGGAAAAGGCCAATACCATTGTGCAAAACGGGGTTGTGAAACGCTGGCTCCCTGGCTGGCAGGACAGGGCCATGACTGCTTAATCACCCGCCTTAGAACTCCAGATCCCAAACGTAAGACTCAAGGAAAATGTAACCCAACAAAAATGTTTTAAAAAGGTTTCTAGTTCCAGTAATCTTTCCTCTTCCTGGGACACTAGACACACTTGGGGGGGGGGGGTCTCAGAATGTATGCTCCAGGAGATGACAAGGGCATTTCCTTTACTATACAAAGGGTTAAAAGAAAAACTCCACCCAATCCGGTAGGGCCAAACAAGGACATGATTTTACACCCCCCGCTCTTTCTGACTGTCCCTTCCCAACCTACCCAACGATCAGGTGCCCTCACAAAGTCAGAATTACCAACAGGTCATATCCAGAACCCTTTCTCCCATGAGACGCATTGGCTAGATGTAGTAGATTCTATGTATGCTTGGCTACATTCATCTCACACCAAGATTGTACAAGATTGTTGGCTGTGTTTAAACCCTAAACCCCCGTATTATGTGAGAGTGGCTACAAATGCCAGCATTGGACAAGACATAGAAAAGCATGTCATAAAATTGCTAAATCCAAGCATGACATTATGCCCTTGGGGTTCACGACCAATTTTAACCCTAGGAGACCTCCAAGGGCAGGGTTGGTGCATAGTGTCCCAAGAATATAATTGGCATAACTCCCTTTACAAAAACTCTTGTGCTGAAGTGTATATTCCAAGTAGATCAGATACTGATAGCCCCCAAAAATGTAGCATACCAAGCCCTTACTGGAGACTGGTTTGCTTGCTCATCAGGAATTACCTCCTGCATTGCAGCCACATACATTGGGGTTGGCACCCGAGAGATTTGTATCCTAGTTCATATTCTCCCACAAATATACCTATACAGCGGAGAAGCAGGGAAAGAACACTTACGTCTATTCGAAGGACATTCCAGGGTAAAAAGGGCAGCACCAGTCCTCATTCCACTCCTAGTGGGACTGGGAATTGCGGGATCCACAGCTATTGGAACTGCTGGACTCATTGTGGGGGACCGAAATTACAAAACTGTAAGCAAGCAAGTGGACCGAGACCTAGGCTACTTGGAAACTTCAATTTCTCAGCTGGAACACCAAGTAGACTCTTTAGCCGAGGTTGTATTACAAAACAGAAGAGGACTTGATTTAGTCTTCATGAAGGAAGGGGGCCTCTGCGTGACCCTCGGAGAAACGTGCTGTGTTTATGCGAACAATTCCGGAGTAATCTGAGACACTCTCAGTTTGGTCAGGGATAATCTTAGGACCAGGGAACGTGCCAGGGAGGCCAGCAATAATTGGTATCAGAGTTTACTCTCTTGGTCCCCCTGGCTCACATCACTGCTCACCACCATAGCTGGGCCACTGCTATTGTTACTTCTTGGGTTAACCATTGGCCCATGCATAATCAATTGGTTAGTCAAGAGGCGAGTTGGTGAAATAAAAATTATGATGATTAGGTCCCACGATGTCCCCTTAGTTCCTAATGATGAATCAAGGGATTGATTCACTGGCAAGAAAAGGGGGAAATATAAGGGCTAAATTGTAGTGTAGGGCTAACATGTAGCTTTAAAAATAACAGCTTTGTTCTGACATCGAAGGTCAAGAGAAAACAGCCTTACTTTACTCTTGTAAATCACGTTTCATACTCTTGTAAATCAGGTTTACCCATGAAGGAAAACAAAAACTCAAAGAAAGCATCAGAGGCAAGGTCAAGGAGATCCACTGGTTGCAACTTAGTGGCAGAAAGTCTAAAATAATCACCTCATTTGGCAACTGTTTCTAACTCATCTGGCAACTGTTTCTAACTCATCTGGGAACTGTTTCTAACTCATCTGGGAACTGTTTCTCTGTTCTGTTCTCAGGTAATGATAAAACGATGTGATCAGCTTTAAAAACTCTGTACCCAGGCTGTTCGAGGCCGCACTCTTATCAAGAGTGTTGGTCCCGATCGGTCGGCCTTGCCTCTCATTGTAAAAAACTTTGTTGTAACTGTCACTGGTGCCCGTAGCATTCTGTTTCAGGAGTCGTGTGGATGCAACAGGCTTAGGGGCCAAGTGTAGCTTTTTTCCATATGAAGACTATAACTCATGATTATGTTCTTGGAAAATCTAGGGGAGATTTACTTCTCGTGGGATAAGTCATTTGAAAAAAAATTTATTTTAAGATATCCAACTTGTCCCATTAGATACAGAAATTTCCAGGCATTTGTGTTCTAAGGCTGGGGAAAACACTGGGGATGTATGAAAATGGACAAAGGGGAAACTGTATGTCAGACAGAGAAGAAGCTTGATAAAGTGAGTTCCTTAAATGTATAGAGAAGTTGAAAGCAAACAAGTGGAAATTCCAGGAGAAAAACAGAAGGAGCAGATTCTCCTGCCAAAGTCTATTCAAGGAAGAGCAGTTCTTGGTTCTGAGGCTCTGCCCTGCAATCATTCGCACGTCTCCAACCCCAAGACAGTTGGCCATTACATCACTTGACCCCAAAAAATTCTTTTCAGAGCACTCTTTATGTCTTTGTTCCTCAGGCTGTAGATGAAGGGGTTCAGCATGGGCGTGACCACCGTGTACATCACCGAGGCTGTGGCACTTGAGTGGGAGCTCTGGGTAGCAGCAGAGCTGAGGTACACGCCGAGCATCGTACAGTAAAATAAACACACGACCGACAGGTGAGACGCACAGGTGGAAAACGTTTTATACTTGCCCTTAGCTGATGCAATCCCACGTATAGAGGACACTATCTTGGAATAAGAGTAAAGGATCCCAGCAAAAGGACCACCACCCAGCAGGACAGCTGCAAGATACATCACCACGTTATTAAGAAAGGTGTCAGAACAGGCAAGCTGGAGCATCTCATTGAGTTCACAAAAAAAGTGGGGGATATGCAAGTGTGTACAGAAGGACAGACGCAACATCATTAAACTCTGTAACAGGGAATTCAGGACACACATGATCCAGGACACCAGAACCAGCAGCCCACAGAGCCGGGGGTTCATGATGACCATGTAGTGCAGGGGGTGACAGATGGCCACAAACCGGTCATAGGCCATCACACTCAGGAGGAAGACGTCCAGTACAGCAAAGAGAATGAGAAAATAAATCTGTGTGATGCAGTCCTCATAAGTTATGACTTTGCTCTGAGTCTGGACGTTCACCAGCATCTTCGGAATCGTGGTGGAGGTGAAGCAAATATCTACGAAGGACAGATTGGCGAGGAAGAAGTACATGGGTGTGTGGAGGTTGGGGTCTGTGCTGATGGCCAAAATTATGAGCAGGTTTCCAAACACAGTGATCAGGTACATGGAGAGGAAAAGCCCAAATATGAGGGGCTGCAGTTCTGGTCTCTCTGAAAATCCCAGGAGAAGAAATTCTGAAATTCGTGTTTTGTTGCTCAGTTCCATGTGGTGGAGGTGGCTTCTTAGAAAGAAGGAAATAATGTGAGTACATTTCACACAAACTTTCATTACTCACAGATTGAAATACTACTTTTATAGTTTGGAGTGCAGAAATTCATTTTAATATGTTGTATGTGGATATGCCCCCCTTCAGGAATGCAGTCGGACATATCTGATATGTTCTGTGTGTTTTTTTTTTCAATCAGCTTCTTTCCTAAGGAATCATATTTTATAGTTTTACTAAGAAGTTCTTCAAGAATTTCAGGAATATACACTGAGTGCTGACCATGTGTCAGGCACTATCTAAGGAATGAGCATATCGTGTTAAAGAAACAAAGTCCTACAATGATAGAGAAAAAATATAAGCATATAAGAGAATTGTATAACTTTTTAGATGGTGAGGGGTGCATATGTGCATAGCACATGAAGAAAAGAAAAACAGGCATAAAGCAGAGCAAATAGGGCATTCTATTTTTGTGGGTATTTGGGCATATTCTGCAACAAGGTGATATTGGAACACAGACCTTGATAGGAAAGAGAGGTAGATGTGGGATTATGGGGGAAATGTGTGCCCAGCAGACAGAATGCAGGTCGGTGCAGAGGCCCTGAGGAAGGTACTTGTTTCAAATGTTCAAGTCAAAAAGCAAAGCCAGCGCTGTAAGGGGAATGAGCCTGGGGGACACTGAGGACAGATGCTGTCACACATGTGATGACGGAAGTAGTCTCTCTGCTACAACTGTGACCTCAGGGCACAGGGCCGTTCTTGTCCACACTACCTCTCCCTCTGTATTCATCGTGCTGCAAAGACATCCCATGAACTGACACAGATCTCCATCTTGGTGCCTGCTCTTGACTGAGTTCTGGCCCCTGTATTGTGTCACCCTGAGATTAGGAGTCCTGGCCCCTGTTGTGAGGACTGCTCACCTTCTACAAGTCACACAAACAAACACACAGGACACCGTGGTCTTCTGGGTTGTGTAATCCCCGTCTTTACTGCCCATGCCATCCAGGTTATGCTGGGAATGGATACAACCCAAATAGACCAGATCAGCGAAATTTCCCCTGAAAAATGTAGAAATGGCTCCTGGAAATTTTAATTCCTAAGCCTCCCATGAACAAATGAAGTTGAAGCTCCATGTTGGGATGGCCATCTCCTGTTGTGTATTTCACAAACTTAAATATATGCATATGCAATGTCTGGGATGCAGCAAAGGCCGTCATAAGAGGAAAATATATAGCAATCCAGGCCTTCCTAAAGAAGGAAGAAAGATCTCAGATACACAACCTAACCTTATGCCTTAAGGAGCTGGAAAAAGAACAGCAAATAAAACCCAAAACCAGCAGAAGACAGGAAATAATAAAGATTAGAGCAGAAATTAATGCTATCAAAACCAAAAAAACAGTACAACAGATCAATGAAACCAGAAGCTGGTTCTGTGAAATAATTAACAAAACTGATACACCTCTAGCCAGTTTGATCAAGAAGAAAAAGGAAAGGACCCAAATAAATAAAATCAAGAATGAAAGAGGAGACATCACAACCAACACAACAGAAATAAAAACAATAATAAGAGAATATTATAAGCAATTATATGCCAATAAAATAGGTAATGTGGAAGAAATGGACAAATTCCTAGAAACATATACACTACCAAAACTGAAACAGGAAGAAATAGAAAATTTGAACAGACCCCATAACCAGTAAGGAAATCGAATTAGTAATAAAAAATCTGCCAAAAAACAAGAGTCCAGGGCCAGATGGCTTTCCAGGCAAATTCTACCAAATATTTAAGGAAGAGTTAACACCTATTCTCTTGAGACTGTTCCAAAAAAAATAGAAATGGAAGGAAAACTTCCAAACTCTTTCTATGAAGCCAACATTACCTTGATTCCAAAACCAGACAGAGACCCCACTGAAAAGGAGAACTAGAGACGAATTTCCCTGATGAACATGGATGCAAAAATCCTCAACAAGATATTAGCCAACTGGATCCAACAATACATTAAAAAAATTATTCACCACGACCAAGCGGGATTTATACCTGGGGTGCAGGGCTGGTTCAATATCTACAAAACAATTAACGTGATTCATCACATCAATAAAAGAAAGGACAAGAACCATATGATTCTCTCATTAGATGCAGAGAAAGCATTTGACAAAATACAGCATCCTTTCTTGATAAAAACCCTCAAGAAAGTAGGGATAGAAGGAGCATACCTCAAGATCATAAAAGCCATATATGAACCACCCAACACTAAAATCATCCTCAGTGGGGAAAAACTGAGAGCTTTCCCCCTAAGGTCAGGAACAAGACAGGGATGTCCACTCTCGCCACTGTTATTCAACTTAGTATCAGAAGTCTTAGCCTCTGCGATCAGACAACACAAAGAAATAAAAGGCATCCAAATCGGCCAGGAGGAGATCAAACTTTCACTCTTCGCAGATGACGTGATACTCTATATGGAAAACCCAAAAGATTCCACCAAAACTGCTAGAACTGATTCATGAATTTGGCAAAGCTGCAGGATATAAAATCAGTGCACAGAAATCGATTGCATTCCTATACACCAACAATGAAGCGACAGAAAGAGAAATCAAGGAATTGATCCCATTTACAGTTGCACAAAAAACCATAAACTACCTAGGAATAAATCTAAACAAAGAGGTGAAAAATCTGTACACTGAAAACTATAGAAAGCTTATGAAAGAAATTGAAGAAGACACAAAAAAATGGAAAAAGACTCCATGCTCCTGGATAGGAAGAACAAATGTTGTTAAAATATCGATACTACCCAAAGCAATCTACATATTCAATGCAATCACTATCAATGTAACACCAGCATTCTTCACAGAGCTAGAACAAATAATCCTGAAATTTATATGGAACCAGAAAAGACCCTGAATTACCAAGGCTATCTTGAAAAAGAAAACCAAAACAGGAGGCATCACAATCCCAGACTTCAAGCTATACTACAAAGCTGTAATCATCAAGACAGTATGGTACTGGCACAAGAACAGACACTCAGATCAATGGAACAGAATAGAGAACCCAGAAATGGACCCACAAACCTATGGGCAACTAATCTTTGACAAAGCAGGAAAGAATATCCAACGGAATAAAGACAGTGTCTTCAGCAAGTGGTGCTGGGAAAACTGGACAGCAATTTGCAGAAGAATGAACCTGGACCACTTTCTTACACCAGACACAAAAATAAAGTTAACATGGATGAAAGACCTAAATAGAAGACAGGAAGCCATCAAAATCCTTGAGGAGAAAGCAGGCAAAAACCTCTTTGATCTTGGCCACAGCAACTTCTTACTGAACACAACTCTGGAGGCAAGGGAAACAAAAGCAAAAATGAACTGGGACCTACCTCATCAAAACAAAAAGCTTCTGCACAGCGAAGGAAACCATCAGCAAAACTAAAAGGCAACCGACAGAATGGGACAAGATATTTGCAAATGACATATCAGAGAAAGGGCTAGTATCCAAATTCTATAAAGAACTTATCAAACTCAACACCCAAGAAACAAATAATCCAGTGAAGACATGGGCAAAAGACACGAATAGACACTTCTCCAAGGAAGACATCCAGATGGCCAACCGACACAGGAAAAAATGCTCCACATCACTCATCATCAGGGAAATACAAATCAAAACCACAATGAGATACCACCTCACACCTGTCAGGGTGGCTAACATTAACAACTCAGGCAATAACAGATGTTGGCGAGGATGCAGAGAGAGAGGATTTCTTTTGCATTGTTGGTGGCAACACAAGCTGGTGCAGCCACTCTGGAAAACAGTATGGAGGTTACTCAAAAAACTAAAACTAGAACTACCCTACGACCCAGCAATTGCACCACTAGGCATTTATCTACTAGGGATACAGGTGTGCTGTTTTGAAGGGACACATGCACCCCCATATTTATAGCAGCACTATCAACAATAGCCAAAGTATGGAAAGAGCCCAAATGGCCATCGATGGATGAATGGATAAAGAAGATGTGGTATGTAGATATACAATGGAGTATTACTCGGCAATCAAAAGGAATGAAATCTTGCCATTTGCAACTACGTGGATGGAACTGGAGGGTATTATGCTAAAGGAAACTAGTCAGTCAGACAAAGACAAAAATCATATGACTTCACTCATATGAGGACGTTAAGAGACAAAATAGATGAATATAGGGAATAGAAACAAAAATAATATAAAAACAGGGAGGGGGCAAAACAGAAGGGACTCATAAATATGGAGAACAAACTGAGGGTTATTGCAGGGGTTGTGGGAGGGGGATGGGCTAAATGGGTAAGGGGCACTAAGGAATCTACTCCTGAAATCGTTGTTGTACTATATGCTAACTAATTTGGATGTAAATTAAAAAAAATAAAAAATTAAATTGAAAAAAACTTAAAAAAATAAACTAGATTGAAGACAAATATATATATATATATACATATTAAACATGTATTAAACATATTAAACAAATGTATGTATGTACATATACACATATATATACACATATATGCATACATACATTTGTTTAATACGTGGAAAGACATAGGGATGGTGAATGAAATGGATGAGGCAGAGTGTGGAGAATAAGCTTAGGAATTCCCTGAGCTTGCACCGATGAGTTAACAAGGCATAAAGAAAGAGAAAGCCACAGGATGAAGGCATCCAACATTAGGTAAACAGGGCAAAGGTCCCAGTATAGGACAAAAGTATAGGAATAGGAAATCTCAGCATGGAAGCATCCAAAATGAGGGGAAAAGATTAGATATTCAGGGCGGTAATGCCCCCCCATTTAGTACAATAGCAGAAAGCTGCTTCCCCAGGAAGGAAGGACCCAAATAGGTCAACAGGTAAGCAGGGCTATGGACCTCAGCAAGGGGAAGTTGCCCCAAGGGAAGCTAATTAGCAAAAGAAAGGTGCCTTATTGACCCCAAGGTAGCATGCTCTGTCTTGTGCCCTAGGCAAGTTTAGGGAAACAGAGGTGGTGCCTCATGTCTGCTGTAAACAACCACTTGCCCAGTGCCAGGATATCTTCAAAGCCCCCTTTCCCTCACACACCTGAGTTAATGTTCATGGTTTATTGTCTCTTTGTGCACATCCGTCATGCTTGTATACCTTCTGATCCTAATAAAAATGGAGCAAGGACCTTTACTCGGGGCTCTTGTCTCCTCCCAGACATTAGCCTCTCTTGCATTTTAACCCTGCATCCACCCTCTTGCTGGACAAGAGAGAACTCCAGACCCAGAGTCTCTGACAGATGGTGACCCCGACATGATCAGAGTCAAGAGGACTATAGGCTGATGTGGGCAGAACCCGGGGTGGCCAGGAGGTGGTGCAACTCAAGGACTGCAGGACCCGCGGAACGACTAAAGAGCTCCAAGAAAAATGCACGGGGTTACAGTCTCTTCCTGACAAGGTAAGAGATAAAGCGAAACTATATTACAATTTGCTGCTGTGGAACTTTTGAGAGATTTATTATAGGAAACTCCCTCTCCCCAAAACAGGAACAATACATTCGTATTTTATAATCATTGGGAAAGGTGGCCGACACTATCCTCAATCAGAAAGCACTCCTTAAATATCTAATGATTACCCAGCAACACTGCCCTTGGTTCCCAAAACAAGGTACTTGTTAAGTCCCAAGGACTTGATATTTGGGAACAAGTAGGGAAAACATTTAAAGCTGGGCATTCTGAGGGGGTTAATGTCCCCCAAAGGTAATCCTCACTTAGCCCATTGTCCATACTGCCCTTGAGTTCAGAGGATGTAGATAAAGATGTAAACTTACCCAGGGGCTCCTGGGTGGCTCAGTCAGTGAAGGGTCTGACTTCAGTTCAGTTCATGATCTCAAGGCTCATGAGTTCGAGCCCCGCGTCAGGCTCTGTGCTGACAGCTCAGAGCCTGGGGCCTGCTTCGGGTTCTGTGTCTCCCTCTCTCTCTGTCCCTCCCCCGCTCATGCTCTGTCTCTCTCTCTCTCCTTCAAAACAAATAAACATTAAAAAAATAATTTAAAAGAAAGATTAAAGATGTAAAATTACCCCAAATAGAGGAAAAACCTGAACTTTTCATAGTCAACCTGTGCCTTCGGTGCCTTTGCAGCCAAAAGATACTCCTCCTCTCCCAAAAGGGTGGGAAGATACGGAGCCTCTAAGAACCTCACCGACCGGTTCTGATAAAGTCCTCACCCCAATGGAAAGTACTTTAAGGAAGCCCATAAGGCGGGTAAGTTCCAGCGGTTTCCCGCTGTCAGGCAAAGTGGGCAATAGGTCCATGGAGGCCTGCTCTTTCCAGTAGCAAAAGAATTGCAAAAATCAGTTCAGCTGTATGTCCATCACAGCCCTATTACAATCGACATTTTGGAAAATACTTGGGTACTTATTCCATGGGTGCCTGGGACTGGGGCTCTCTTATGAGCATCATTTTGACCCCAGCCCAGTATGCTGTCTGTGCCCAAGAGTTTCATGCTGCTTGCGGGGCTCCCGCTATGCAGAACTTTGACACTGCTATTCCGGTGTCCTTGGGGGAGGGGGGAGGGGCGGCTGGGGGGACACACAGATAAAATGTAATTAAGATAGACATGTCTCTTAAATTATTAAAATTAAATATTAAAACTTTATTCTACTGAGGCTTACTGAAGGCCAAATAAGCTCCTGTGATCTCTGTTCCAATTTGTTTTTTTTTTTTTTTTTAATTTTTTTTTTTTCAACGTTTATTTATTTTTGGGACAGAGAGAGACAGAGCATGAACGGGGGAGGGGCAGAGAGAGAAGGAGACACAGAATCGGAAACAGGCTCCAGGCTCTGAGCCATCAGCCCAGAGCCTGACGCGGGGCTCGAACTCACAGACCGCGAGATCGTGACCTGGCTGAAGTCGGACGCTTAACCGACTGCGCCACCCAGGCGCCCCTCTGTTCCAATTTGTTAGCAAAAGGACGACCTGTAGTAATAGTTAACTTTGTCTCACAGTTTTCATGGGTAATTGTTAAAATAGCTTTCAGGGTCTTTGGAAACCTAAAACTTTAGCGTTTTGCTCAAAGGATAAATTGAATTAAGTTCATCGGATACTTAGGCCTCTTCCACATCAAACAGAACGCTGAAACATTGCTTACTAAACACGGTTTATGCTTCCGACTTCTTATGGCAAAGAAAAAAAAAACGAAGAACAGGTAAATCCATTAAAAAACATGCATTATGCTTAACGGATTCATAAGTCGGCCACCTAAAAACTTTCTGATGTAACAGACAATTCACAGTTGGTTACTATTTAATTTTCAATGGAGACGAAAGGTTTCTAAGACTTAAAATTCTGCTAAATGCTATTAAGGCTGATGGAAATAAGTAACTTCGTATATAAAAAAGTAAGAGATATGTAAGAAAGATTAAAAAATGAAAATACGTGTTTGTTAAAGGTAATAAAATACATAAACATGTTTATTTATAAATAAATATATATTTATATTTTATAAATAAATAATAATTTTTATTAAATATAACTTATTGTCTTATAAATTAAAGAAATAATTTGCATATTTATTGCAAATTAAATAAATAAAATTTTTTTATTATGATTATAATTGGTTTCCATACAACACTCAGTGCTCATCCCAAAAGGTACCCTCCTCAATGCCCGTCACCCACTTTCCCCTCTCCCCCACCCCCCATCAACCCTCAGTTTGTTCTCAGTATTTAAGAGTCTCTTATGGTTTGCCTTCCTCCCTCTCTGTAAGTTTTTTTTCCCCCTTCCCCTCCCCCATGGTCTTCTGTTAAGTTTCTCAGGATCCACATAAATAAATAAATAAATAGATAGATAAATAAATAAATAAAATCTTAACTAAAAGGGGGGAAAAAAGGACAACGTGCCCTTTTAAGTTGTTTTACTGAAGCCTTGGTTGGAATTAGCCATTCCTTATAATCCACAAAGCCAAGCAATTGTAAAATGAGCACATCATACACTGGAAAAGCATGTTACACAAACCAAAAGGGGGAGAGGCCCCTGGCTGTCTGTGATGAGGGAGCCTAAGGCAAGCTGACCGGCCGCAAACATCCCCTCCCAACCAGGTGGGATGTGTGTGATATTCCTTGGGCACTCCCGCTGCCCAAGAACAAAGGAAAGGGGCAAACAGAGGGTGAACTGATGGAGATCGCAGTCCAGCAGGACCTGAGTCTCCATCACCTCTCCACAGTGACGGGGGAAACAGAGGCAGAAGGAAATGGCTAACAGAACTCCATTTCCTTACACCCTGCAGCCCACTGACAAATACGTGAGGCTGGCAGAGTAAAACGTTTCTCCAGGAACTCCTTGCTGTCTTACTGCTTTGCTAGAGGGAGGAACTATCTTCACTTGACACTAGCTAGGCCTCCAGTAACCTGGGAGTTGTCTTTAGCATATGAAAATCTCACTGGGAACTCCGCCTGGACCTTACCTCCCCCCAGCTCCATAGTGCAAAACCAGTCTCTCCTCACGGTCCCTGGGCAGCTCTTCCTGCCCACGGGTCCTGTCCCCATGCCTCAATAAATCACCTCTTGGCACAAAAGACGTCTTCGAGAATTCCTTCTTGGTCGTCGGCTCCAGACCCCACGAACCCCACTAGCACCCCAAAAAACCTCATCAGTCTGCATGACAACCTCAGCTCCTTCTTGATCATGCTATGATTACTCTTCACTTTTTAAATCTTAATCCTCGAGGATCTTCACTTTTTAAATCTTAATCCTCAAGGACTGACTACAGCTGAGTGACATTCTTCAAAACCAGATAAACCCTCTCACCCTATGGCGCTACGCAAACCCCCCGAACGGGGGCCCACACGGACTGGGCCCACTCGACTTCTCACCTGCGGTCGAGGATATGCCTGCGTACTTTCAGATTCTGGACTTCTGTGGATTCCCTCTCGGTTGCTGAAGGCTTACCGTGGCATGATGGAGACACCCGGGATATTTTCCCATGAGCCAGGGCATCCAGAGAATGATTCTGAATGAGCAGCCCCTGTCCCCCTTCTTCAAGATGGAAGAAGCCTCTTGGTGGACTCCCCATCCTGAAGCCACTCCACAAACACAAATCCCTGCCCCTGATAGAACATGGGGAAGCTTTAAACGTCTGTCTACCGGCATCCTCTTACAAGAAAATTACATTGCGTATACCCTGACTCACATCTGATGGCCACGATTTCCATCACTAACAGGAATTTGATATGTGTAACCCTGATTCCCCTCCTTGCTCTCATTTGTCCAAGCCAACCTCAGTATTCTATTGGGCTCATCTCCTTAACCCACCTATATTTGACAGCCTAACGCTCCTGGACTGGGATATTCCTATTGGCCATTATGACACTGAGTTCCTGGGAGGAGCCAATCTTAACCCGCCCTTCCAAATGGAACAAGACCATTGGCTTTCTATGCCAAGACCTCAATGATGGCTTCCTCCAGCACCTCCTGTGTGTGTTACTAAACTTAGCAACTTGTCTGCTTGTCTCCAACTAAAAATCAGCTGGCTTTTATATGTACAGCCCAAAACCTCTACAAGGCCAGACAATTTTACCTCCTTCTCAGCCACAAGCTTCATATACCTCAAAAAAACAAACAAACATATCTCACACTCCTAATGTTCTAGCTTGCTCTACTCTCAAATATTCAGACCATCCCTGGAACATTCTCCCTGGACAACCTGTTATGGAGAAACAGCATAATCTTTGCTGGGGCAATTGAACTATTATTGACAGGGGTCCTAGAGGACATCGTGAAACAAAATACTGTAATAAGACCGTACCTTTTGGCCAGCCTAGTAGGGAGAATATTGTTTTGAAAGACAGAGGCTTGTCTGGCCCTATAATTTCTGCACATAAAAGGAAGTTAAAAGGACCTGGGCTTGTTAACCTTTGGAAGGTAGGCCTTCCCTTCTTCATTCATACTGTTAGCAAGTGAAATTTATGTAAATTGACATATCAACATAACTTGGGCCTCCCCGCACAACCATCAATTTGCAGGGGCCACTATTTGTATCCCTTCTTCCTACCTTCTCTTTGCTACCTCCACTTTACAGATCAAACAACTAGAAAATAATTATAATATATCTACCTCCCAGGGCTGGCTTGTGTCCTGTGTAAATAATGATAATATCACCCAATTAAACATCTCCTCTTTATTAGCACTTAAGCGCATCTCGGCCTGGCTTCCTGTTAATAGCTCTCAGCCCTATACGCATCCATCGGGACTAGGAGCTCTTTCCAAGCTTGTTCAACACTGGCACTCAGCTGCAAGGCAGAAATGATGTGTTGGCCTGTTAATCACGGGCATCCTAGCAGCAGCAGGCATTATCGCTTCTGCCACTGTAGCTGGACTCAGCCTGCACCGTACTATCCAGACAGCCCGTGTCCTTAATAAATTTACGGTCAACACTACGAAAGAATTTATAAGCCAGACTTCCATTGATAAACAAGTTCTGGCCCGCCTCGAAGCCCTTCAGGCCTCAGTGGAATTTATTGGAAAAGACAGGAGGCCTTGTCCCTCCGCTCTAAACTGTCCTGCGACCCTAACTACCAGCATATTTGCATGCGCTGGCATTCCTTATACTCACTCCCAAGCTTGGGATGCTGTCCAGACACACTTTTGCAGTGTCTTCTCTCCCTACAACTCTAACAATATAGAAAATCTAGATGTGACATTGTGCCGACAGCTACAATATGCAGAAGATCAGCTTAAAAATGAACGGGCTGATTCCTGGGCAATGTGGCGCGACCTAAATCCTTTCTCACTTACAGCCAACACTCATCTCAAATTCTGGATAACTCTGGGAAGCGGAATGCTTCCACTGAGGCTCTTTTTGTGTCTTTGCGGAATCACCCTCCAAGCCTTCCTACAACAAACGAAGGACCAGGAGCTCATCATGAGGGTCCTGGAACACGAAACTAGAAGAACCAAGAAAAACAAAAGGGGGCAACTGTGGGGAATAAGCTTAGGAATTCCCTGAGCTTGCACAGATGCGTTAACAAGGCATAAAGAGACACAGGATGAAGGCATCCAACATTAGGCAAACAGGGCACAGGTCCCCACCATAGGACAAAAGCATAGGAATGGGAAATCTCTGCATAGAAGCATCCAAAATGAGGGGAAAAGATTAGGTATTCAGGGCAGAAACACCCCCCAACTGAATACAATAGCAGAAAGCTGCTTTCCCAGGAAGGAAGGACTAAAATTAGGTAAATGGGTAAACAGGGCTGTAGACCTCAGCAAGGGGAAGTTGCCCCGAGGGGAGCTAATTAGCAAAAGAAAGGTGCCTTGTAGACCCTAAGGTAGCCTGCTCTGTCTGGCTTGCGCCCTAGGCCAGTTTAGGTAAACAGAGGTGGCGCCTCATGTCTGCTTTAACCAACCTTCTGCCCCAGGATTTGTTTTGCATTGACCCAAACCCCTAACACCACACGTCTTCAAAGCCCCACTTCCCCCACGCCCATGAGTTAATATGGACGGTTCCATCGTCCCTGTGCACACCCATCACACCTGTAAGCCTCCTGATCCTAATGAAAGCAGAACAAGGACCCTTACTTGGGGCTCTGGTCTCCTCCCTGACATTAGCCTCACTCGCATTATAATCATCCCTTGCTAGACAAGACCCAGAGTCTGGACAGCAGAGCAAGGATCCAGTAAGCTCAGGGGGTCCCCGAGGGACTGTGACGAACAGCAACCTCCTCGCTTCTGGAAGCTTTGCACCCGACCACCT
The DNA here is from genome assembly GCF_007474595.2 of Lynx canadensis. Lineage (NCBI taxonomy): Eukaryota > Metazoa > Chordata > Mammalia > Carnivora > Felidae > Lynx > Lynx canadensis. The sequence goes on from NC_044304.2 coordinate 10,586,536, forward strand.
CCCCCGATGCCCAGCAAAAACCACGTGAGAACACATTTACGTCCCCCCAAAGATGAAAGTGCTGAAATCGTCCTAATGTCAAACACCTTACATATGGCGGGCCCAAGGGAAAAAATGAGCGAAGGGATAAGCCAACACTTCACAAAAGGAAGCACACACGATTGGCTGCAAGGTGGGCAGTTACAAGGTCAACCACGGAAGACTTCGCTTTCACGTGCCCCTCACATCATTACTTGGGCAATTCCTCTTCATGGGGGCTGACAGCAGGTGAGGGCAGCCCTGTTATCCCTTTCACTTTTTAATGTTTATTTCTTTGAGAGAGAGAGAGCACAAGCAGGGGAGGGAGAGAGGGAGAGAGCACAAGCAGGGGAGGAGGGAGAGAGAGAGAGAGAGCAAGCACACAAGCAGGGGAGGGACAGAGAGAGTCCCAAGCAGGCTCCATGCCATCAGCACAGAGCCCAACATGGCGCTGGACCTCACGAACGGTGAGATCTGAGCTGAGCCGAAACCAAGAAGAGGTCTCTTAACCCACTGAGCCACCCAGGCGCTCATCTCCCTTCCCTATGTGATGTCCTTTCATTGATACTCTTGGACTCTGGGTATTGGGTCTCTTTTTCACAAACCCAAGGGCACCTCGAATCCTCATTCTGTATGTCAGCCAGTAGACAGAGGCTTCCCCAGACCATGCTCTGTAAATGCTCCCGACATCACGACAGTCCAGTTTTGTACCAAAACTTGTTTCATATGATTATGCTTGACCGCATGATGCCATCCGTATATTTATATTATTGTTCTCTGTCCATGATGCTACACAGAAACATACGCTAGTGAAGGGATTTCACCTTCTTTGTTCACAAGGTTTAATTTCCGTTTAGTTGGAAAAGGTTGAATTGGTATATAACAGCTAGAATAAATGAATATCTAAACCAGTGCTGGCAGCAATGGATATCTATCCGGAAGAATATGCAACTGGTCCCTCCTCAGACACTTCACGAAAATTCAGAGGGATTATGACCCCAATGTAAGTGTAGCCATACAATATAGCAGAACATCAAGGAAACTACATATAACATTCAAGATGAGCAAACCCACTAAATAAAGCCATAATCTCAGAAGTAAGAAGATAGATTTATTTAAATAAAATTAAAAAATTTTATGATCAAAATATGTTGCAAAAATCAATTGAGAAACAATGATCTCAGGAAATCATTTGAAATGCTGATAGTGTTTTAAAGAAAGAGAGAGAGAGAGAGACAGAGAGAGAAACCTATGGGCATATAATAATAAAACCAACCAGACGGTCATCAAACATATGACCTTGGCTGAAACTGAGGGATAGTTTAGGAAAATAACAAGATTTAGGAAAATAACAAAAACTGTCTCCTTCACCCAGCAGCCTGGAAAAAAACTTACAGGGCTGTTACATTGTTTGTGGTTGAAACTTTCAAAAAGGAGCCAAAGGGTTATTCTGAATTTGTTGGCCTAAGGGTAAGTGTTACAAGGTTGAAGGCAGAACCTGAAAGCAGCTGTATTACAGATACTGACATTCTTTCACCAGGAGTTTCCCAGTCTCTGCACCCATCCTGCCCAGAGCCTGCCCTGTGGTGGGGAGCGTCCTGTGCCCTGTAAGATGTTCAGAGCATCCCTGACCTCTGTGCACCCCTCTCCAGCGTGACAGACAAAGTGTCTCCAGACATTGATCAATGTCCCCCGGGTGACAAAATTACACCTGATTACAACCACACATTGAATTTAACGATCTCAACATAGTTTTTCTAGCATGGCCATAATAGCAATTGAATGATAAAGAATAAGAAAGCTCTTCAAGAGTGTGAATGGCACTCCCTCTGAAACTGACACAGCCACTGAATAAATACATGAATTACTTAATTAAGCAAACAAACACAGTGACCACTTGCTCTGGGCTACGTTGGATTGGCTCTCAAGTGGTGACAGTTAATGATCTTGGCTTCCATTCTCTCTGACCCTCTCACCCACGGTCCACTGCGCTGTTGGACTCACCTGGCTGGGGTGTCTGACGGGAAGGTCTCCTTGTGGAAGCCTGAATGCCTCCCTGGATAGCAGATGATAGGGACTAAAGCTCTGCCCTCACCCGAGACAGCAGGAGGCAGTGAAGCATCAGTCCTCAGCCAGAACTAGGATTCAGAACAAACAGAAAAGCATGCCCCTTCCTGTGCAAGGTTGCACAGGCTGACAGACAGGAGCCCAGGAGGTATTTACAGCTCCCTGTTGTCTGCTCATTAGGTATATGTTCCCTCTTCTTACTCCAGCACAGTTCCCAAGCGGAACACTTTTGCACACATAGGAAATTTCTCTAATGAACCATGTTCCCAAGAGACCAGTTTAGAAGTAGTGAATCCTCAGGGACACCAGGGTGGCTCAGTCGGTTGGGCGTCAGACTTCAGCTCAGGTCATGGTCTTGTGGTTTGTGAGTTCGAGCCCTGCGTTGGGTCTGTGCTGGCAGCTTGGAGTCTGGAGCCTGCTTCAGATTCTGTGTCTCCCTCTCTCTCTGCTCCTTCCCCACTCTCAGTGTCTGTCTCTCAAAACTAAACATTAAAAAAAAAGTAGGGAATCCAGTTGGATGGGCTTGTTTTTGTTTTTGTTTTTGTTTTACTCCTTTTCCTTCAGCTTGCCTCCCTCCTGGTGAGTAAATCTCCCAGCACCTTATCTCAGCTCCCAGTTACGGTTTCCTCCAGGTCTGAGTCTGAGGGATCCTGCCTGGACTAGGTCTCTTTATCTTCAAAGCATTGACTTGCGGTGGGGACCCAGCTATCTCCAGACGTGTTTACTCTTCTCTTAAATGAGGTGGAGAACTCGGTTCTTCTGATAATAAACCTTGGGCACTACGTATCTACGGTTCAAGATACGTTTGCCATTGCAATTAGGACTTTCTTACTTTATCTCAAGCTAAAAGCTGTCACTTAGTCCCACTTATAAAGGCCTTGTTAATTATAAGAGGTATACTTAGGTCTTTGCACATGCTATCACCTGTATCGAGCATTTACAGGGAATGTTTAATTCAATGTTCTGTGAACGTGTCGTCCCTGAGAAACTCCATTTCTAAACTCCATTCTCCAGGCGGGAATGTGCTCGGCGGCATCTAGTGATCTGCCCGAAGTCAGTGCTCGAGGATGTGGGCCTTGAGTGGGATTCTGTCGGGATGCTTCTGGTTCTCAAGCTTGGGGGCAGTGGTTCTCCACCAGAAATGAATTTTCCCCCGGGGATGTCTGGTGACGTCTGAAGGGATGCTGCTAAACACCTCGTCCACAAGAAGCAGCCTCCAAAAATAGGCTTAAGCTGTCCCAAAGGTCTGGTGCAACAAGTGAGAAAACCTATTCCAGACCAGCCCTTCTCCAACCTCACATGGTCTACAAATGTTTATGAATCCACACGGATCCTGCTGCAAATGCAGCATCTGAGTGATAGTCCCCGGGTGGCCCAGAGCTTCTGCGTTTTTGACAAGCTCTCACTTGTCATTTATGTGCAAGGTCCAGTCCGTGTACCACTCTTTGGTTAGCAAGGGTGTGATCCTGTGTTAGAGACAGATGTAGGTAGTTTTAGAGATCTCCTATACAAAAAATCATCGTTGCATGTAATTTGGAGGAAATAGTGTATCCCTCCTTCTGGAGGCTGTGTCAATTCTGTGTTTGTTTCTTTTATAGGCAGGCACTAGTGTGGCACAAAATAATACACCCAGGTTTTGTTTTTTTCATGTATCTATTATTTTGTAATAGTTTTAGTACAGTTGACACACAAGGTTACAACAGTGGGAGGTGCGGGCTTCCAGTTATGGGACGAATAAGCCATGGGAATAAAAGGCCCAGCATAAGGAATGCGGTCAATTTATTGTAATGGTGCAGCCCGGGGACAGACAGTAGCTGCTCTCATGGTGACAGAGCATAATGTATAAACTAGTCAAATCACCTGAAAACAATACACTTTTGAAAAAGACTTTTTAGAAGACAGAGGAGGAGCCTCCCAAGCAGGTCCACATCCTAATCAGTGCTTACGAACATGGTATTTTCTAGAGCTCAGGGAATCAAGGTAGGCGATTGAACAGGGCTGCCAATCAGCTGCCATTCAGATACAACGATTAGCTGTGATTGTCCAGGTGGCACTAAGGTAGTCACGACAGTCCTCCAAATGTTGAGGAGGGAGTCAAAAGAGTTGGTGTCAGAGAGACTTTGAAACTGCTACCCTGTCGGCTCTGAAGGTGGAGGGAGAGCCATGACCAAAGAATGCAGGTGACCGGCGACAGAGACTGGAAATGGAAAGGAAACAGATTCTCCTCTGAGCCTCCAGAAGGAAGTCAACCCTGCAGACTTCTTGCTATTAGCCCGATGAGACTCCTTCCGAGCTCTGACTCCAGAACTGTAAGGGTGTGTATGTTTTAAGCAGCTAGTGTGGAGATATTTTACAGCAGTGGTAGAACTCTCATACTGACATAGTCAATACAATTATTTGAGGAAACTGAGTTTAAGACTCTGAATCCAGTCATCATCTTTCCCGGGAAAAGGTTATTTGACATGTGAGGAACCCACAGTAAGTACGAAAAAAATGAAATTGATTTGGATATATTCTGCCCCATCAGCTGGTACAGTGATTTCCTCGGGGTAGAAATGTGAGTGTCGTCTGACTACAAGGCCTTTGAGGCTGCAGGTCCGGAAAAGGAATGAACCCATGATCAAAATTAAGGTCACCCTTTGTAATTTAAGATTTTGTGTCTGTATTTCTACATCCTTTTATTTCATGTTAATTCAACCATTCATCTGTTCAGTGCTATCCTCTCCAACGGTCTCTCACATCTCCTTTCAACATAAAAGATGAAATCACAAGTCATCTGTGTGTGTACATGTGTGGTGAGTGTGCTTATTTGAAAGAAAATTGGATATAAACACACACACACATGACAAACCTTTCACCCTCAAATGATTTCTCTGAGTTACAAAGGAAGTTCCACACATGTTATTCACCCTCACGACCTCCACACGGTTCAGTATGCCATTCTGCCTTCAGAAATAAGGAGACTGCGGCTCAGGATGCTTCAATTTTAGAAAGTACCTAACATCTTGGGATCAAGTCCCACGTCGGGGCTGACAGCATGGAACCTGCTTGAGATTCTCTGCCCCTCCCCTGCACTTTCTCTCTCCCTCTCCTTCTCTCTTTCTCTCTCTCTCAAAATAAATAAATTAAAAAAAAAGAAATTACCCAGTAAAGCACTTCAAGGTTATGTGACAGTCTTAAATTATACACAACAAGAAACTTGAAATATCTACTGTTCGTTTGCATGTGGCTCCTTTAATTCACCAAAGTATACACTTTACATATGCAGGTTATAGTGTGTAATTACACTCCGATGATTTAATTCGGTGGAAAAAAAAATCTGATGGTGCATGGGAAAGGGTAGGATCCAGAGCACAGGTACCAGATTCTCACTTAAGAGGATTAGGAGATACCACTTCTAACGGGGAGGAAATCATTAGTATGGATGTACAAACAATGGAATTAAATTTAAGTAAACCACATGAGAAAGAAACTTGTTTCTGTAATAGAAGAAGATTAACCTCCATATGGGAGCCGTATCTGACCATAAATTGGTTGAAGACAGAAGAGCACTACAGCCAAGCCCAACACCACGCATGAGCCTGAGAAACACAATGTAGAGATTCACACTTGACCCCAGACCCACAAAGAGCCCAGCAGAGATCAGAAACACTCCCCTGCATATGATTCCATTTGATTGTAAAGGTATTATGATATCTCATTTGACAAGGACAGCCTGTTATACAGCAGTAGCTGACTGACACAAAAACCCAAGCGAACGGACCTTAGACAATTAGAAGATGTGCTGATTTTTATTTGTGGCAAATGATCTGACGTTGAGGAGAGCACTCATGATCGTTCTGTGATTCAAGTTTATTCCCACGACTTGATGAACAAGTGGGCTCCCTTCTGGGTAACTGGGAGAGTTTGAAGGACATGCACGTTTGTGCAAAACAACTGGGGACCCTGAGCCACATGCCAGCAGGACATCCAGCTCTCGTGTGAAGCATCCTCTGGTCGTGCAGGTGGGAGCGATTTCCGAGCGGGACGGAGGCACAAAATGGGTGGGGCTGATACTGTTCATTTGCCATCATTTGTGACAAATACTGGGAAAAGGAACCTATTTCATGCGACGGTAGGAAGACTCATGATAGTAGGTAGCGTTGCAAAGCTTTCAGAAGAAACGGGAAGCGAATCCGGAGATAAAACAGAAGACACTAAGCAACCCCTTACCTCAGTGAACAAACCACCTCAGCTGCGGACAAAAGCCTCCATGCTTCAATAAATAGAGGCAGCGCATGAAAAAGAAATATTTTGCATAGGAACACAATGGGTGTTTTGCTTCCTCGGGTTTATGGTCTCCTCTGACACCAAGAACATATTAGATCAATCTGTTTACTCCAATTTGTCTTTCCATGTTGACTCCAGGGGAGGTACATATGTGCTCATTAGTTTTTGCCAGCGGCTATGATATGCCTCTGGACGCCGGGCTGAATAACAGAAAAACAACAACAACAACAACAACAACAACGAGTCCAGTTAGGAGACACAGAAGCGTAGAAGCGTGTTTGTACAGTAATTGCCTGACATTAGGCTTTTCACTTCTGAGGCACCCATTTCAAAGACCACCGTTCATATTAACACATTGCCAGGCGTATGATTCAGTTACTATACAAACATGCAGGCCCCCCCTCCCTCAAATCCCCCCATTAGAAAGCCCTGGTAATCTAGGTAACAACTGTGAGTGACCCCGCTTTTCCCATTCGGTGTCCACATTGCATTACTGGGCTTTCTGTCTGGTTTTTGCTGTTGTTATTTTTGAGCACTGGGGGATATTTTATTTTTCTTTTTCTTTAACTGTTTACATGAGCGTAGTTGACACTTGATGTTACCTTAGTTTCAGGTCTGCAATACAGTGATTCAACTTCTCTGTACATTATGCGGGGCTCACACAGGTGTACTGACACCTGTCCCATTATACCGCTAGTACATCATCGATGACTATATTCCATACACTGTGTCTTCCATTGTCATTATTGATCATTCCATAACTCTGTTCCGCCTCTCTTTCCCCCATGTGCCCCATCCTCCAACTCCACTCATGTTTTAAATTAACCATAAAAACTAAGCCCAGAAACCCATAGCCACTGCACCCATGGACCCCCCCCATAAAAGTCAGATCCTTCAACAGTGTTCTCTCTCCCTCCCTGTCAAAGTCTCTCTCCCTCTCTGAAACCTCCCCGAATGGCCTTTGGGCATCCCGTGTGCCCTTCAACATACATGAGAAATAAACCTTGTGTTTTTAGAGTCCTCCGGTGGGTGTTGCTGAGGTGTGTCTTGTGACCAAAATAAGGACCCAAAGGCCAGGGCAGTCACAGCATAGGCTCTGGTCAGGAAAACACTTGTGGGAATGTCCACAAGCACAAGGGCATATGCAAATGCCTGGCTTTTCCTACCTAAGCATTGGTGTCAATAGCCTGAGGCTTAAATGGACCCCTGCTAGAGTCCACATCATCAAAGAGTTCTTAAGGAAGGGATTTAAAAGAGATTGACAGATTCCAGGTGAAAGCAATGATTTTGTATTTCCATCTACAATAAAATTATGTAGAGGGCCTAAGGGTCAAGTGTAGTGTTTTTCCACATAAATAACCCACCTTGTGATTATTCTTTGGGGAAAATGTATATGGCATGGTTTAAATCATTTGAAATGAAATTATTTTCAAGGAGACCAACTTGCCCATGGTAAGATACAGAAATTTCCAGGCATTTGTGATCTAAGGTTGGGGAAAACATTGGGAACACATGAAAATGAACAAAGGTGAAATAGTGTATCAGACAGAGCAGAAGGTTGATAAAGGGAGTTTCTTAAATATATGGAGAAGTTGGATTCAAACAAATGGGAATTCCAGGAAATAAATAGAAGGAACAGATTCTACTTCCATAGTCTGATCAAGGAATAGCTCTGAGGCTCTGAGCCTTGCAATCATGGGTATGTCTCCAGCCCCAGGACTATTGGCCCTTACATTGCTGGAACCCCAATGATTCTCTTCAGAGCCCTCTTTATGTCTCTGTTCCTCAGGCTGTAGATGAAGGGGTTCAGCATGGGCGTGACCACCGTGTACATCACCGAGGCTGTTGTACTTGAGTGGGAACTCTGGGTAGCAGCAGAGCTGAGGTACACTCCTAGGCTCGTAAAAAAAAATAAGGAGACAACCGAGAGATGAGACGCACAGGTGGAAAATGCCTTATACTTGCCCAGAGCTGATGAGATCCTACGTATGGAGGAAACTATCTTAGAATAAGAGTAAAGGACCCCAGCCAGGGGAGCACCACCCAGCAGCACAGTTGCAAAATACAACATCATGTCATTAAGAAAGGTGTCAGAACAGGCAAGCTGGAGCATCTCATTGAGTTCACAAAAAAAGTGGGGGACATGCAAATGTGTACAGAAGGACAGCCACAACATCATTAAACTTTGTAACAAGGAATTCAGGACACACATGATCCAGGACACCAGAACCAGCAGCCCACAGAACCGGGGGTTCATGATGACCGTGTAGTGTAGGGGGTGACAGATGGCCACGAAGCGGTCATAGGCCATCACGGTCAAGAGAAAGACTTCTAATCCTGAAAAGTGTATGAAAAAATACATCTGTGTGATGCAGTCCTCATAGGTTATGACTTTGGTCTGGGTCTGGAAGTTCCAGAGCATCTTCGGGACGGTGGTGGAGATGAAGCAGATGTCCGAAAAGGACAGGTTGGCCAGGAAGAAGTACATGGGGGTGTGGAGGCGGGGGTCAGAGCTGACGGCCAGGATGATGAGCAGGTTCCCAAACACAGCAATTAGGTACATGGAGAGGAAAAGTCCAAATATGAGGGGCTGTAATGCTGGTTCCTCTGAAAATCCCAGAAGAAAAAATTCTGAAATTTGTGTATCATTTCCTGTTTCCATATGCTGGAGGTGACTACCGGGGAACAAAGAAATAACATGAGTAATTTTCTCAAAATGAACATTGAAATATAATTGAAATTCTACAATTTTACATTGTATTCAAAAGATCAATTTCCATAAGTTTTTACAGAATTTTTCCCCTCTCAGGGAAAAATCTCCTCCCCTCCCCATGCCAGCTCTAAGACTTCACATCACCCGGTTAGCTTTTTCCCCATCTACTCATCTATTATATATTTTTAATGAGAAATTCTGAAATCTGTCACGTGTTTGAGGAATAACCTTGAGCACTAGCCAGTGCACCTTCACGCAAAGTGTGTAAGTGTCTAGAAACAAAAGCCTGGAGGGTTCAGTGATGGAGAAAGGGGATAAGCAAATAAAAAGCAGATAAAATATCAGGAGGTGACAGGTGCCGTGAAGAAAAACAAAGCCTGTGTAAAGGGAAGCGTGGATGGAGGGATGGCTCTTCCTGGTTGTTCGGGCACACCGGCACACATGTAAACAGAGCCCTCGAGGGGACAGGAAACACAAGGTCCTCTGGGGAAGAGCGTGCCCATCAGACGGAACTATGAGTGTGACAGCTCTGAGGAAAGACGTGGGGTTTTCTAAATTAAGTTTTTAAAGCATGAGGGTGGTCGACACACCAGGTCACGTTAGTTTGGGGGGCACCACACAGTGATTCAACAAGTGTCAACATCACGCCCTGCTCACCATGCATGGAGTTGCCATCTGTCACCACACAGCCTGTGACAGCATCACTGACAGTATTCCCTCCACTGGGCCTTTACCTCCTCTGAGTCTCCCCTTCCTGAACATGGAAGGAATTCCTCAACCAGAAGCCAGTGTCTCCCACTCCCCTTCACCATCCTGCCTTTTGTTGTTTGCATATTGTGTTAAAGACCCAGGCTCAAAAGAAAGCCAGTGTGTCCAGGGGAAGGAGCGAGAGGAAGACTGATGAGAGGTGGTGGCAGGGAATGTTGAGGAATGAGGTGGCCTCCCGGACACTGATGACACTTCCTGGCACAAGGAACCCCTCCTTCACATGGTGTTCCTTGCACTTTATTAATTTCCTCTCCAAGGAATCTTTGAATAGAAACAGGCACCCTTCTTATATTCATTGTCGGTACTAACCTGGCACCTGTATTTTAAGGGTCACGTATTGGAGGTATGGGTTCCAGGACCTCTGTCTTGAGACCTGCTCATCACACACACACACACACACACACACACACACATGCTCTATAGCCTCCTTGGACCATGTCACAACCAGACTATTCTCACCTCCAGTCGCAATAATTAGGCAAACAATGATACAAGGCAAGCTGTGCAATATCAGATTGTCTTTCCTATAAGTTGCAAAAACATCCAAATTCTAGTAGTTAAGTCTCCCGTGAGCATGTAGACATGGGTCTCGATTTTAAGGTGATCATTTTGTGTCCAGTATTTACAGAAACAAAAATCAAATTCAAAAACTGAGAACAAGACAAGTGGGGAGAATGATCTAATGAGATCAGGTGGCCCCTGGTGAGGATGACGAGAAAGTGTCCCTGGTTCTGGCGACACCCCAACCCCAGGTACATCTCCTTGATGCCCAGAATAATAAAGCAGCAAAAAGCAATTTATCCAAAAGAAAAAGTAGGAATGTCTTCATGTTATCAAGACATCCCACCAGAATAACAACGGAAGACACCCACAATTCACAAAAGGAAATACACAGGGTACAAGAAAAGTGGGGGATTTTAGCAAAATTATTTGCTAAAGAACAACTTTTCTAAATGATATAAAATGCTAAACTTTTACAATCAGAAACCGGTTTTGAATTGGGGATCTCCACACGTTTGCTATTTGGACTTGGAGAACCAGCCAAACTATTCTTTTTCTCCCCCCTGTAAATTCTAGTCAGGTAACACAGAGTGTAATATTGGTCTCAGGAGCAGAATTCAGTGATTCATCACTTACCCCACCCAGTGCTCATGGGCTCCCATCTAGCCCATCCCCATCCACCTGCCTCCATCAACCCCCAATTTGTTCTCTATCGTTATGAGTCTCTTCTGGTTTGTTTCCCTCCCTTCTTTCCCCCCACCTTCCCAACCAAACTATTGTAAATGCTAATATCCTTCCCCAAATGGTAGGGCTAGAGGTATCTATCCTGCTCAGGTAGTTGGCAGATTTAGTGAATACGCCATATAGAGCTTAGCACAGCTCCCTGTGTTGACAATGAGTGCTTCTCACTGGTGAGGAGATTTGGCTGATTTTTTTTCTTCTCTCAAAGTCCCCATCGCTTCCCCACCTCTGGGGTCCCAAATCCACCGCCTTATTTCAGTTCCTTGTCCTGTCTCCACCTATCATGGGCTGGCACCTCTCTAGCCAATAGTCACAATTACCCAAGAGGTCTTTCTAATATTGCAATTATATGACTGTCCACCTTAACCCCTTCCCAGTGACTCCCCCTTAGAGAATGAACCCCCAATTCCATACCTTCCAACACTTGGCTTGCCTCCCCTGACCGACCCACTGCCTTCATTCACACTCACGCCGCCTCACCCCTTCGATCTCACACACACCGAGCCTGAGTTGTAGCCTCCCCGGAAGGCCCGGCTCAGGTCTCGGAGCCTCTACACCCCTGCTTCCCTCTGCTTGGAGTCACCCCCCTGGTCCGTTTGGAGTTTTTCACCTCTTCTCTATCCTGAAAATCCCATCTTCTCTTTCAGAAGCAAGGAGTCCTCTCCCTCACGAATCTTCATGGATGTAGTTCCTTTTAATAGTCTCACAGAATATTAAATAGCCTATTTAATAGTCTCACAGAAGAAAAAGACTTTCTCTTGTGATAATTTAGATGTCCGGGTTATCAATGTGTAACTTTTATTTAATGCCATTGGTTTCCCTGCTGGACTGTGGGCGCCCTGGGGCTATTATGCATACCACCACCCTTTACCCCCAGACATAGTTTAGTTGGGATCACCAGGAATAAATACATATTGCATGAAGGAATGAGAGGCTCTGCGCGCACAGAAGTTGCCAGTGATGAGAGAGAGAACAGAATCAGGGAGCTACTAGCACAGGAACAGAGGACGAAGAGAAGAATGTTGTCCATGTTCTTAGAATGGGAGCATTTGTGGGGTCAAGCTTGGTCTGCAAGAATAAACTAGAGTAGGGAAAATAAGGCACAGTAGAAAATATCAGAGCGCATCAGACGTGGTCAGGCTGCAAACCCAGCCATTTCGTGGTTCTCCTTGTAGAGCCGTAGGCGTGGGCGCGTGCGTGTGCACAAACGTGTTTCTGTGTTTGCCCCTGCAACGTGCTGGGTCACATGTAAATGGCATGTTTTGCTCCGGGGTAAAGTCAAAGTTCTCTTATCCGTGGCAGTACATGCAAGAATAGTTTCAAAAGAAGGGTAGTTCCTGCTAAGGAGGGGAAAGCAATAGGAATAAGGAGCCTATTCTAGAAGCTAGGTTGCAGAGACAGTGGGCAGCCAGGGCGGGTGCTGGCGTCACTTCAGCGAACATCCGTTCGCTTCATACAGTGTCCACATCGGGCCCTTGTTTGGCTTTTATTCCCTATTTATTCCTATGTATTGGACCACACTTGTTCTCATATGGCCCAGGAACAGACGCAGCTGGCCCTTCTCTCACATTCCTTTGTAATTCCTGAGCTCTGGGTTTTAATCTCTTTTTTGACAAACTCATTGGGCGGCTCCACTCTTCCTGAGTTTAATCCAACATGTGTAGGCGTCCCTACAATATGCTCTATAAAATCCTATACGTGCCCCCAAAACCTATTTCCTTTCTTCGTCTGTATATCCCTGAAGACGTCATGTCACACACACATTTACATCACCCCCTCTGCTTTCTTCATTTAATGTCAGATCCAAATGAGCAGGACCTCACCTGATTGTTCCTTTTTGCCGTTTCATAAAGGTGTGCGTTCAGGCAGAAACACATCTTTAGAAAATGGAATGTATAAAATAAAAAGAATAGCAGGGAGAGGACAAGCAGAATACACACAGTGGATTCCAAACAACCTTGCTAATCAAATCCAATTTTAAAAAGACTGTCTTCTGCCATAAAAGATAGAAAATGACAATAATATGTTCATGACATTACCACAGGTGTCTAAATCAAAATGGAATGGGGAAAAAAGCTAATAAAAAAGAATAGGAAAATATCATTTATAATTATCACTGATTTTTAAAATAGCACAGAGAGCAGTATCTAAAATTATAATTTCACCCTATATAATAAACATAGGTGGAATCACGCATCCTTGTGAGAAAGATATAAATTGAATGTGAGGACGTCCATGTTTCCGCAGGACGGCAAAAGGACGATTGCTAGTTTAGAAAATAGATCCAATCACAAAAAAAAGGTAGCAGTGAAGAAGCACAGGTAGGTGCCAATACATACAAAAGGCAGTTTATTACTACAAGGCACATAAAAAACAATGGGTGAGGGACAAAATATGACTAGTTGACAGGTTTGGCCACTCACAATTTATAAGCTCTCAACAAATACATCTGTACATACATACAAGAACTAAACAGCAAATAGCAAACTTGGCTTAAAATTTTGCAATTGTGTTTTTTGTTTGTTTCACGTTTTTGTTTAAATTCTAGTTGGTTAACTTAGTGTGATACTGGTTTCAGGAGTCAAATCACGCGTTTGAAACAATGCAATCAAAAAGAAGAAAGAAAATGACTCAGTAAGAATGACAAACAAAAACAAGAATAAGAATGGTCCGAACCTAGGAAACCAGGCAAAGAATTTTTGCAGATAATTTGCTGCAAAGAAAGTAAATGGCTAACACCCCAAACCTGTATTCCGTCTCTAGGTAATACAAAAATTGTCAAGTAAAGCCCTGTAGCATATTCCTGTTGTGTTTTAAATAAACTGTTTAAGTGAATATCTAATGGAGAGAAGATTCTGTGAAATGTACGTCTCCAGAACTGTGGTTGCAAGATCGTGGCTCCCTCCATTGGTCTGGATCTTTCTAACGGATACAGAATATGCTCCAAAATACCCCATCTTAAAAATATTTTTTAAATTCCCTCACTGCACTGCACCCCCCTCCATACCTAATAGTGTATTTTCCTATTCCCTTTTACTGCAACCTCCTTGGAAGTGTTCAGAGTTTCCAGGAAGACAGTACCTCCCACTCTTTCGTTAGTCTCACCCAACTGGACTCTGATTCCCACCACTTAGTTGTCAACAATAATCCTTGCATTAGCAATTTCAACAGACATTCCTTTTTTAAAAAACATTTTAAATATATTGATTATGAATGAATGAGTTCACCACACCAACAAACACAACAGTCTCTCAGATCTGGGACAGGATGGTTAGGCTCTCAGGTGACCTCATCCATTCTCCCTGAACCTTTCCTGAAATACTTGCTGAGCTCTGAGACTCACCTGCTTGGGGTCTCTGAGACGAAGGTCTCCAAGTGGAGGTCAGAATTCCTCCCTGTTGGTTGATGATAGAGAGCAAGCTCTATTTCCAGACAGCAGGAAGGAGTGCTAGGACCCCAAATGCAAACACCATCAGGTAGAACATGTTCAGGGTCTGCGGCAGAGGAGATATTTATAGTCTCTTATGTTTGCTGTATCTGTTCTCTATAACTGCTCATTAGACACATTTCCCATTATTACTCCAACCTCTGAGCACATCTCCCCATGGGAACTTATCTGGACAGAATGGAATTTTTTCCTATAGGTTCTCTGTTCCCAGGAGATCAGGTTAGAATCCAGGTGTATCCAGGGTGCCTGAGTGGCTCAGGGAGTTAAGTGTCCGGCTTTGGCTCAGGTCATGATCTCATGGTTGGTGGGTTCAAACCCTGCATTGGGCTCTGTGCCGACAGCTCAGAGCCTGGAGCCTGCTTCAAATTTTAAGTCTCCCTCTCTCTCTGTCCCTCCCCTGACTCATGCTCTGTCTCTGTCTCTCAAAAATAAGTAAAATGTTAAAAATTAAAAAAAAAAACAATTCAGGTGTATCCAATTTTTATTATTCCTCCTTGAACTTTCCTGGCTTCCAAAGCTCTAACATTGAAACTTTTCACAGCCCGGAGTGAAAGTTTTTTCCAAATATAAGACTCGGGAACCTGGGTCTCCAAAACATTGAGTTGTGTTGACAACACAACTCCTACTAGCTCCAGAAAATTTATATTCCTTCTTCAACAAGCAAAGGTAGGTTCCTTTGCTATGAAATCATGGGTACAACAATCCTTGGATTCATAATTCTTTTGACAAGTCAAGTAGGAGTTATGTATTTTTAAGTTGACATTTATTAGACGTTTGGTTATTCAAGCTATATTACAAAGCTGTAGTCATCAAGACAGTATGGTACTGGCACAAAAACAGACACACAGATCAATGAAACACAAAAGAACCCAGAAATGGACCCACAATGATATGGTCAAATCTTTGACAAAAAAGGTAAGAATATCCAATGGAAAAAAACGCAGTCTGTTCAACAAATAGCGTTGGAAATTGGTCAGCAACATGCAGAATGAAAATGGACCACTCTCTTATACCATACACAAAAATAAATTCCAAATGGATGAAAGGCCTAAATGTGAGACAGGAAGTAACCAAAATACCTAGAGGAGAACACGGCGAAATATGTCTTTGACCTTGGCCATAGCAACTTCTTATTAGACATGTTGTCTGGAGGCAAGGGAAATAACAATGACAACCAAAAAAATATGAACTGTTGGGATTTTATCAATGTGAGAAACTTCTGCACAGTGAAATAAACAACCAAGAAAACTAAAAGGCTGCCTCAGGAATGGAGAAGATATTTTCAACTAACATATGGGATACATATTCCATTGTGTGTATGCATATGTGTACATGTGTGTGTGTGTGTACGTACCCCATTTTCCTTATCCATCTATTTATAGACCCTTAGGTTGCTTCCACATTTTTTCTATAATAAGTAATGCTGCAATAAACATAGGGGTGCATATATCTTTTCAACTTAGAGTTTTGTTTTCTTTGGAAACAGTAGTGGAATTATTGGATCATAGAATAGTTCTATTTTTAAGTTTTGAGGAACCTCCATACTGTTATCCGCAGTGGCTGCATTCCCACCGACAGTGCATGAGGGTTCCTTTTTCTCTACACCCTCACCAACATTTGTTTTTTCCTGTGTATTTGATTTTAGCTATTCTGCCAGGTGTGAGGGGGTATCCGATTGTGGTTTTGATTTGCATTTCCCTGATGATGAGTGACGCAGAGCATCTTTTATGTGTCTGTAGTCATCTAGATGTCTTCTTTAGAGAAATGTCTATTCAGATCCTGTGCCCATTTTTTAATTTGATTGTGGAGGGTTTTTTTGGTGTTCAGTTGTATGAGTTCTTTATGTATTTTAGATATTAACCCTTTGTCAGATATATCACTTGCAAATATCTTCTTCCATTTACTAGGGGATTTTTTGTTTTATTGTTTCCTTTGCTGTGTAAAAGCCTTTAATTTTGATGCAGTCCCAATAGTTTATGTTTACTTCTGTTTCCCTAGCCTGGGAGACCTATCTAGAAAAATGTTGCTATAGCTGATGTCGGAGAAATTACTGCCTGTGTTCTTTTCTAGGATTTTTATGGTTTCAGGTCTCACATTTAGGTCGTTAATCCGTTTTTAGTTTGCCTTTGTGTGTGGCATAAGAAAGTGGTTCTGTTTCATTGTTCTACATGTAGCTGTCCAGTTTTCCCAGCACCATTTATTGAGAAGACTGTCTTTGCCCAATATTGTCACCTCTTTTGTCATAGATTAATTGACCATATAATCATGGTCATGGAGTCTCTATTCTGTTTCACTGACCTATGTGTCTACTTTTGTACCAATACCATACTGTCTTAATTACAACAGCTTTGTAGTATATCTTGAAATTTGGTAGGTCTGGTCTTCTTTCTCAGGATTGCTTTGGCTATGCAGGGTCTTCTATAGTTCCATACAAATTTTAGCATTATTTGTTCTAGTTTTGTGAAAACTACTGGTGGTATTTCAATAGCGATTGCATTGAATCTGTAGATGGCTTTGGGTAGTACGGACGTTTTCACAATATTGATTCTTCCAGTCCATGAGCATGGAATATCTTTCCAATTATTTATCTTCTATTTCCTTCATCAGTGTTTTATAGTTTTTGGAGTATAGGTCTTTCACTTCTTTGGTTAAGGTTATTCCTAAAGATTTTATTCTTCTTGGTGCAATTGTAAATGGTGTTTAAAAACATTTTTTGTTCTTTCAGCTACTTCACTGTTAGTGTATAGGAATGTTGCTTATTACTGGGTATTGATTTTGTATCTTGTACTTTACTGAATTAATTTATTACTTCTAGTAATTTTATTGACTGATTGATTGATTGATTGATTGAAATTCAAGTTAGTTAACATACAGCGTAGTATTGGTTGCAGGAGTAGAACCCAGGGATTCATCACTTACATATAACACCCAGTGTTCATCCCAACAAGTGCCCTCCTTAATACCCATCACCCGTTTAGCCCATCCCCCCACCCACCTTCCCTCCAGCAACCCCCAGCCTGTTTTCTGTATTCAAGAGTCTCTTATGGTTTTCTCCCTCTCTGTTTTTATTGAACTTTTCCTTCCCTTTCCCTATATTCATCTGTTTTGTTTCTTCAATTCCACATATGAGTGAAATCATCACATTTATCTTTCTCTGACTGACTTATTTCTCTTAGCATAATACACTATAGTTTCATCCACTTTGTTTCAAAAGGCAAGATTTCACTCATTTTGATTGCTGTGTAATATTCTACCCTATGTTATATACCACATCTTCTTTATCCATACTTCTAGTAATTTGTCGATAGAATTTTCTGGAATTTCTATGTATAGTGTCCTGTCATCTGAAAATAGTGGCTGCTTAACTTACTTCTTACCAATATGGATACCCCTTATTTCTCTTTCTTGTCTGATTGCTGAGGCTAGGACTTCCAATACTATGTTGAATAAAACTGTGAGAGTGCACATCTTTGTCTTGTTCCTGACATTAGGGGAAAGATCTCAGTTTTTTCCCATTGAGTATGATGCTGGCTGTGAGTTTTTCACTTATGGCATTTATTAATTTCAGGTATGTTCCCTCTTTATTGAGAGTTTTTGTCATGAATGAATGCTGAATTTTGTCAAATGCTTTTTCTGCATCTATTGATGTGATCATATGTTTTTTATCCTTCATTTTGTTTATGTAGTATATGACATTGATTTTCAAATATTGAAACATCCTGGCATCCCTGAAATAAATGCCACCTGATCAAGGTGAATGACTATTATAATATATTGTTGTATGTGGTTTGCTAGTATTTTCGTGAGGATTTTTGCATCAATCTTCATCAGGGATAGTGGCCTATAGTTTTCTTTTTTTGTGGGGTCTCTGGTTCTGGTAGCAGGGTAATGCTGGCCTTATAGAATGGATTTGGAAGCCTTCCCTCTTCTTCTATACTTTGGAAGAGTTGGAGGAGAATAGATATTAACTCTTTAAATGTCTGGTAGAATACACCTGTAAATCATCCATCTGGTCCTGGACTTTTAGTTTTGAGTAGTTTTCTGATTACCAATTCCATTAAAAAAATTTTTTTAATGTTTTATTTATTTATGAGACAGAGAGAGACAGAGCATGAACAGGGGAGGGTCAGAGAGAGAGGGAGACACAGAATCTGAAACAGGCTCCAGGCTCTGAGCTGTCAGCACAGAGCCTGACGCGGGGCTTGAAAATCACGGACCGTGAGATCATGACCTGAGCCGAAGTCGGATGCTTAACCGACTGAGCCACCCAGGCGCCCCTTTTTAAAATTTTTTTTTAATGTTTTATTTCCAATCCCATTTTTTATTGACAATTGGTCTGTTCAGATTTTCTATTTCTTCCCAGTTCCATTTTGGAAGATTGTATGTTTCTAGGACTTTATCCATTTCTTCTAGGTTGTCCACTTTGTTGGCATATAATTTTTCATAATATTCTTTTACCATTCTCTGCATTTCTGTAGTGTCAATTGTTACTTCTGTTCTTTTGTTTCTGATTTTGCTAATTAGGTCCTTTCTCTTTTTTCTTGATGAATGTGGCTCAGGGTTTGTCAATTTTGTTTATCGTTTCAAAGGAACAGCTCTTGGTTTCACTGGTATTTTTCCATTGCATTTTTTAGTCTCTGTGTCATTTATTTCTGCCCTGATCTTTATTATTTCCTTTCTTTTGCTCACATTTGACCTTGTTTAGTCTTCAGGAAAGAATATTTTGAATACAAAATAGTACCTGATAGTAATTTAGAGCAGGCATATCAAACATGAATGGCCTTAACTTCATTTCATTGGTCCTGTATCCATACAGACACTTTGTTTTCTTTCTAGTTCTTTCTAGTTAGAGGACAGACCTTCCATCCTGGTTCGATGTGAATCAGCTACTAATGTTCTAGATCCTCCCATCAGCCATGCTCCACTAGACTTTTTTCCTTTTAACCCTATCACTGAGGTATTATTATATACAATAAACTGCACCCATTTAAAGTTTACAGTTGGACCCTTGTGGTGAGCCCAACATAGAGTCATCTGTCAAATCACTATGTTGTACACTTGAAACTATCAATGACACTTCAATAAATTTTTTTAAAATAAATTGTACAGTTTGCTCCATTAAAGGAGTCATAAATATTTAGAAGCATATTGTGAATGATTCCATTTATATGTAATTCCAGAAAGTGCACAATAAGCTTTAACTACTTTGTTCTGTAACTTATTAAAATTTTTAATGTTTATTTATTTTTGAGACAGAGGGAGACAGAGTGCGAGTGGGGGAAGGGGCAGAGAGAGAGGGAGACACAGAATCTGAAACAGACTCCAGCCTCTGAGCTGTCAGCACAGAGCCCAATGCAGGGCTCAAACCCATGAAGTGTGAAATCGTGACCTGAGCTGAAGTCGGACGCTTAACAGACTGAGCCACCCAGGTGCCCCTGTTCTGTAACTTATTAAAATTTAATTTTCTTGAGTCTCAGTTTTCTTATTTCTGAAGGTAATGCAGGGTAACAAAACTAATTTCAGAGGGATATTGTGGGGAATGAACAAATGTGTGGTAATATTTTGATTCCTAAGAAAATGTTCATGGAGTATGGTGTGTGTGTGTGTGTGTGTGTGTGTGTGTGTTTATACACATTTTTCTTTCAAGTAAACATTGTGGGGAATAAACAAATGTGTGGTAGTATTATTTCAATTCCTAAGAAAATGTTCAAGGGGTATGGTGTGTGTGAGTGTGTGTGTGTGTGTGCGTGTGTGTTTATACACATTTTTCTTTCAAGTAAACATATGTGCATACACACAGACTCATTACTAGGCAAGATTTCATGTCAAAAATAAACTGGAGAGAAAGTGGGAGAGGATAAAAATGATAAGAATGAAAACTTGGATTAACATGAAAGTAAAAGTATGTAAAGATTCGGACATACAAATTTAAGATGGAACAAGTGACCTTAATATTTCAGGTTTTGTCCCTCAGTGCCTGCACGTCAGTATGGCTCATAGCTTGGGAGATTTTCTCTACCAGCTGTTGGGGTTGAGCACTCCAAAGTGACTTTAGATTTCTTAATCTACATAAACTGATATTTCGACACCAAATGTCCTTATCTGAGAGAATATGAATGAATAATATCCAAGGCTGAATTTCATTTCCCTTGAAGAGAGTGTTACTGGATAACTATCTGGAATAGATATTTATTGTGGTTGTGACAAATTCCATGCTGTAGGCTTAGAACAAATACATTTATGTTCTGATAGTTCTGGAAGTCAGAAGTCTGAAGTAGGTCTCCCTGGGCTAAAATCACTCTGCAGAGAAGAGTTCATTCTGGAGGTCTGGGGAATGAAAACCACCTTTATTCCCCGGTTCATGGTCCCTCCCTTTATCTGCAAAGCCAGCAACATAGCATCTCAAAATTTCTCTGTGATTCCTACTCTTCTGCCTCTGTCTTCCATATCTGGAGGCACCTTGTAATCTATTGAGCCCACCTGGATAATCAGAACAAGTTTATCTTCAGGTCAGCGGACTAACAATGTTAATACCTTTGTCACCCTAATTCTCCCTTGCCATGACACAAGATATATTCGAAAAGTCTGGAGATTAAGATGTGGACATATTTGGGGGACATTATTCTGCCTACTAAAAGTCTTTTTCAGGGGTATATTTGGGGTCAGCTCAGGGTCCCTCAGATTAAAGAATCAAACACAGACTTTATTTCAGACTCTAGGGTGAGTCCTTAGACTTTTCTTTCAAAACCATACATGAAGAGGATCACGTGCCTCGTTTATTAAAATTACTTCAAAACTATAAATGGTAAAGTAAACCCTCAATTCAATGAATTCACTATCAACTCAAGGCAAAGGTGAAGTGCAAGCTGGTTAGACCTCTGGAAGGCAGGCAAGTTCATGAGCGTGAGTAATACAAAACTGGACTCACCTGACTTCTAAACTCCCAGGAACAGAGTGTCAGCAGGAAACTTTTCCTTTCTGTGCACTCCAGTGGCCCATGGAGAAATGATGTGCTCCAAGGTGGGAGTAACAATGGCAACAGTGTCTAATGAGCAGACGTAAGGAGCTGGAAATGTCTCCTTCACTGCAAAACCATAGCATATGAAACCTTGGAATGGCCAGGACATGGTTGTTGCTTTGGTGGTCCCAAGTCTGGGGGAGGAGGGACCAATGTTTCACTCCTTCCTGCTGTCCTGTCTGGGAACAGAGTTTCCGTCTCCGTGATCAATCATGCAGGGAGGAAGTCAGACCTCCACATGGAGACTTTCATCTTCTAGACCCCATCCAGATGAGTCTGAGAGCTCAGCAGGTATTTCAAGCAAGGTTCTGAGAGATTGGAACCTGAGAGCTTTCACCTGAGGTTACCTGAGACTAGGTAGATGCATTTACAATTAATTTACATAGTATGTTCAAAAGAGAAGCGTCCATTGGTCTCAGAATACAGGGATCAATGTTGACAATGAGCGGTGGGAACGGAAGTCCAGTTGGATGAGACTGAGGAAGGAATAGAGGGACATAAAGTGGTTCCAGTGAAATTAGAACATGTCCAAGGAGTTTTGCAGCCAAGGAGAGTAGGAAAACAGAGTGTTAGGCTTAGAGGCATGTGCCCTGAGCTTTTTAAGGAATGGTGGTTTTGAGCACGCTCTGTATTTATAGAAAGACCCAGAGCCATAGAGGTAGCGGTTTCCTTGTAACAGCACTTCTTGAGACACACACTTCTTGGCATCATCTTTCACGGTGAGTATTCACATAAAAATGTGTGTTTAATTTGCAAAAGAGTGTATGCTAACTAGCTTTACTGCGTAATACTTCATTACCAAGTTGTATAGAAACTAGGAAGATATTTGTTCAACATAGAAGAAAAAACTCAGCCAATCTCTTCACCAGTGATAATCATCCACTTACTAATGAGAAGGAACCATTGTAAGCCTTTTACATACACTGACTAACGCTGTCTACCACCCTAGGAGGATGGACACTGCTCTCACCACTCTTTGAGTAAGGATATTCACATTTGGAATGGATTCATTGTCTTTCCCAAGTTCAAATAGCTTAATAGGATAGATCTGACCTTCGAGGCCTGGTTTTCTGATTCCAAAAGCTTTGCATTTAAAATCATTCAGAAAAACCTTTTATTATTGCATCTTGAAAAATCCCCTTCTGTTGTTGTACAGTGTATATTTTCTGTTGTAAATTGCAGGTTTATTCCCTTAGCACATTTTCTAGAGAGACATGCGATCAGTAAAAGATCCTGACATCATAAAAAATACCCCTCCTTTCTTGTTTAGGTACATTTTTTCCCAGCTATCTTAATTATTCTGGGCATCAAATGGATGTAACTGGGGCTGGAATGCTGCCAGAACCAGGGAAGCTTTTCTTTCATCACAGTCTCTCAGGGACAATTGGAGCTTATTAGATCTTTTTTTCCCCTGTGTCCATTTCTTTCCTGTCTGTGTTTTTGGAACTGCTTTTTTATGTTTCTTTAAATACAGGACACAAGGGGCACCTGAGTTGCTCAGTCTGTTAAGCACTCAGTGCTTGGTTTCAACTCAGGTCATGATTTCCTGGTTTGGGGGTTCAAGCCCCGTGTTGGGCTCTGTGCTGCCAGCACAGAGGATTCTCTCTCTCCCTCCCTCTCTCTCTCTCTCTGTCCCTTAAATAAGTATGCTTTAAAGAAAATACAGGACACAAGATGATCATATTAAAAGGGCTCCCATGTTTACATGTCCATTGGAGGCATACTCAACAAAATTTAAGTACTATTTACACATTCTCTAGGATAAAGGTAATCTGATGTTGACAGCTTGCCTTGTACCATTTCTTTCAAAAGTATGGTGGTTGAGGGTGGGAAAAGCCTGATAGCAATCAGTGCCAGGATGCCATAATGCACTCTGTGTGTGTGTGTGTGTGTGTGTGTGTGTGTGTGTGTGTGCGTGTGTGTGCATGTGTGTGTTGTAGGGTATGAGCTGTCCTCAGGGCAATGAATTGTACCTGAGTTCATATACTCCAATATGTGACCCTTAAATGCCAGGATGTCAACCAACAGATGGAAATAAGAAAGGGATATATCTCTAGTCACAGAATATCTTGGGAAAAAATTAATAAAATGCAAAAACCATGGGAAGGAAGGACTCCCTGTGTCTTGAAGTTTCTGTCCCTTTATTAACTGGATTATTTTGGGGGGTGTTGAGTTTGATAAGTTCTTTACAGATTTTGGATACTAACTCTTTGTCAGATAGGTCTTCTGCTAATATCTTCTCCCATTCCGTAGGTTGCACTACTAGGTATTTGCCCAAAGGATAAAAAAATACTAATTCAGAGGGATACATGCACAAGGATGTTATAGCAATATTATCTCAAATAGCCAACCTAGGGAAATAGCCCAAGTGTCAATCGATTGGTGAATGGATGAAGAAGAGTTTACACACACACACACACACACACACACACACACACACACTCGGCCATCAAAAAGAATGAAATCTTGCCATTTGCAATGATATGGATGGAGCTAGAGAGTAGTATGCTCAGAAAAATAAGTCAGAGAAAGACAAAAACCATAAAATTTCACTCATATGTGGAATTTAAGAAACAACACGAACAAGAAAAGGGAGAAAAATAAGACAAATCAAGAAGCACACTCTTAACTATAGAGAACACACTGATGGTTATGGGGGGATGGGTAAAATAGGTGATGGGGATTAAGGAGTGCACCTGTTGTGATGAGCACCGGCTGTTTTATGGAAATGTTGAATCACTATACTGTGCACCTGAAACTGATATTACACTGCATGTTAACTAACTGGAATTTAAATCAAAACTTTAAAAAATGAAAAATAAATAAATGGTAATACACGAGTAAAGCTCATTTGCTTGAAAAATACTCATGTTATTATTTTCTCTCCTAGTATTCAACTCCACCACATGGGACTCAGCAATGATACACGAATTTCCTTTTTTTCTTTGGGGATTTTCAGAGGAACCAGAACTGCAGCCCCTCATATTTGGGCTTTTCCTCTCCATGTACCTGATCACTGTGTTTGGCAACCTGCTCATCCTCCTGGCCGTCAGCTCTGACTCCCGCCTCCACACCCCCATGTACTTCTTCCTGGTCAACCTGTCCTTTGTAGACATCTGCTTCACCTCCACCACCGTCCCAAAGATGCTCTGGAACGTCCAGACCCAGAGTAACGTCATAACCTATGAGGACTTCATCACCCAGATGTATTTTTTCCTACTCTTCACGGGACTGGACAACTACATCCTGACCGTGATGGCCTATGACCGATTTTTGGCCATCTGTCACCCCCTCTGCACTACACGGGCATCATGAACCCCCGGCTCTGTGGGCTGCTGGCTCTGGTGTCCTGGATCATGAGTGTCCTGCATTCCTTTTCACAAAGTTTAATGGTGCTACAGCTGTACTTCTGCACACACTCACTTTTTCTGTCATTTAATCAGATGATCCAACTTGCCTGCTCTGACACCTTTCTTAATGACACAGTGATGTATTTTTTAACCGTGTTGGTGGCTGGTGGTCCCCTTGCTGGGATCCTTTACTCTTATTCTAAGATTATTTCCTCCATACATAGAATCCCATCAGCTCAGGGTAAGTATAAAGCATTTTCCACCTGTATGTCTCACCTCTTGGTTGTCTCCTTACTTTATTGTGCGGTCCTCGGAGTATACTTTAGCTCTGCTGCTACCCAGAGTTCACGCTCAAGTGCAACAGCCTCAGTGATCATGCCTATGCTGAACCCCGTCATCTACAGCATGAGGAACAAAGACATAAAGGAGGCTCTGATGAGATCCTTCGGGATGGCAAGTGTAAAAGGGACCATTGTCCTGCGAGTGAAGAAGTGCCCTTGATTGCACGGCTCAAAGCCACGATTCTTTGAACATCGTGAAATAGAATTTGCTGTTATGTATTTCCTGAAATTTCCATTTCTTAGAAGTCAGCTTCTCTATACAATTTCAGAAAACTCAGTTTACTAAGCTTTCTGCTCTGTCCGATATATACACAAGTTTCTCCCTTTGTCCGTTTTCAGGTGTTCCCACAATTCTTTCTGGCCTTGGGTCAGACATATTTGAAAATTTCCACATCTTTTTGTGGCACCTGGGTGGCTCGGTCAGTTGAGTGTCCAATTTCAGCTCAAGTCATGGTCTCGTGGTTCATGAGTTTGAGCCCTACAGCAGGCTCACTGCTGTCAGCACAGAGACCACTTCGGATCCTCTGTTCCACTCTCTCTCTGTATCTCCCCCTCACCTGCTCTCTCTCTCTCTCAAAAAAAATATAACTAAACCTTAAAAAAATAAATTTCCATATCTTTTATAGAACAGCTTTATTTTTTTTTTAATTTTTTTTAACGTTTATTTATTTTTGAGACAGAGAGAGACAGGGCATGAACAGGGAAGGGGCAGAGAGAGAGGGAGACACAGAATCTGAAACAGGCTCCAGGCTCTGAGCTGTCAGCACAGAGCCCAACGCAGGGCTCGAACTCACGGACCGTGAGATCATGACCTGAGCCGAAGTCGGACGCTTAACCGACCAAGCCACCTAGGCGCCCCTAGGACAGCTTTAATGATGTCTTAGAAATGTTTCTTCTCAAATGATATATGTCACATATATATATGACATATATCATACATCTATAACAATTTCTTTTTTAATTTTATTTTAATTTGTTTTAATTCCAGTATCATTAACCTACAGTGTTACATTAGTAACACTTTATTTATTCATTCATCCACTTGAACATCTAGGTTGTTTCCATGTCTTGGCTATTGTAAATCATGCTGCAATGAAATGGAGGTGTGTATATCTTTTCGAATCTGTGTTTCTGTTTTCTTCAGATAAATGCTCAGAAGTTTCATTGCTCAATCATATGGTAGTTCAATTTTTAATTTTTCAAGGAACCTCCACACAGATTCCCACAGAGAATGAACCAGTTTACATTCCCACCAACAGTAGGCAAGGGTTCCCTTTTCACCACATCCTCACCAACTCATGTTGTTTTTGTCTTTTTGAAAGTAACCATTTTAATAGGCATGAAGAGATATCTCATTGCAGTGCTAATTTGTATTTCCCTGGGGGTTAGTGATGGCAACATTTTTTCATGTATCTGTTAGCCATCTGTATGTCTTTGGTGGAAAAATGCTTATTCAGATCCTCTGCCCATGTATGAATCATATTGTTTGCTTTTCTTTGTATTTTCTCATTTCATTATTTTTCATTCATGAAAGCTGATTTGACATATGTTCGCATAGAACTTTTCTCTCATGTCTACAGCTCAACACACTGCTGAATCCAAAGGAGCTGGTGCCATTACTGTGTGGAGTATATTGTATTAGTGTTTCAGTCGTTTATTCCGACCCATTTCTTCTTTTATACTCTAAAACATCTTCATTACGCTGTTTGATCAGATAGATCCACAAGAAGCTGGAGGTGCCCGAGGTCAGTCCAACTTTCCTCCAGTCAGGTCTGTCACGTGGCAGCTCCTGAATGTAGGACCTTGATGGCACTGAAGACCAGTTGGGAGTCTGGCCAGACCCAGAAGCTTGGAGAAGGGGTGCAACAATGAAGTCAGAGCCATCTTCCTGGGCTGGGGTCCCTTTTTGTTTTGCTATTGAGTTTTTGATATACTTTGGGATATTTACCTCTTATGAGATGTATGATTTGCAAATATTCTCTGCCACTCGAGAGGTTGCCTTTTCATTTTGTTGATGGTTTCCTTGCCATGCAGAAGATTTACTTTGATGTAGACCCTGCTTATTCTTGCTTTTGTCCCCTTGTTTTTGATGTCAGATCCCAAAATCATTGCCAAAATCAAAATGTTTTTTTCCCCAGGAGTTTTATGGCTTCAGGTCTTATGTTCAAGTCTTTAATCCACTTTGAGTTATTTTTGCCTGTGGTGTAAGACAGTGGTCCAGTTTTATTCTTTGGCGTGTGGCTCTCCAGTTTACCCAACACCGTTTGCTGAAGAGACTGTTCTTACCTTACTGTATATGTTTGCCTCCTTTGTCATAAACGAATTAACCATATATACAGTGGATTTGTTCCTGGGCTGTCGATTCTGTTGCATTGATCTGTGTGTTTTTTATGCCAATAACATGCCGTGTTGGTTACCATAGCTTTGTAACATAGTTTGATATCTCCAGCTTTTCTCTTCTTTCTCAAGATTGCTTGGCTATTCGGTTCTTTTGTGGTTCCAGACATATCGTAGAAGTGCTTGTTCTATTTCTATTAAAAAAAAAGTGCCATTGGAATTTTGACAGGGAGTGCTCTGAGTTCACTGATTGCTTTGGGTATATGGACGTTTCAACAGTATTCATTCTTCCAGTCAATGAGCATGGCCTATTTTTTCATTTGTTTGTGACTTCTTCATTTCTTTCAACAATTGTCTTATAGTTTTCAGTATACTAGTGTTTCACTGCCTTGATTAACCTTGTTCTCAGGTATTTTATTCTTGTTTATGCAGTTGTAAATGAGATTGTTTTCTTCATTTTTCTTTCTGATAGTTTTGTGATTAGTGTGTAGAAATGCAGCCGGGGCGCCTGGGTGGCGCAGTCTGTTAAGCGGCCGACTTCAGCCAGGTCACGATCTCGCGGTCCGTGAGTTCGAGCCCCGCGTCGGGCTCTGGGCTGATGGCTCAGAGCCTGGAGCCTGTTTCCGATTCTGTGTCTCCCTCTCTCTCTGCCCCTCCCCCGTTCATGCTCTGTCTCTCTCTGTCCCAAAAATAAATAAAAACGTTGAAAAAAAAAAAAAAGAAAGGCAGCCAATTTTTGTATATTGACTTTAAAGCCTGCTGAATTCATTTTTCAGTTATAAGGGATTTTTTTCTTTTACATAATCCATTGAAATACAATGGCACACAATAAGCTAAACATATTTAAAATGCCACATAGTCGGTTACACAACTGACTCTTGATTTCGGCTCGCATCACGATCTCACAGTTGTGGGGTCAAGCCCCACACTGAGCTCTACACTGACAGCATGGAACATGCTTGGGATCCTCTCCATTTCTCTCTCTCTTCCCTTCCCCTGCTCTTGCACTCAATAAATAAATAAATAAATAAATAAATTAAAAAAAATAGTAAAATGCAAAATATTCTGAATTAAAGGAATCATACAAAAACGGAGTTCATACTGCCTAAATCCATTTAAACGTAATTCAAGAAAGTGCACAAAAGCTTTAAAGCTTTGTTACATCATAGTAAACATTGTTATCCACCCGAAACCTCTGTTTCCTTAGTTCTGATGGTGATGTGGTTAATATGTCTAATTCAGGCAGATGTGTTTAGGAATAAGTACAGTGTTTGGAAACACTGGGTGAGTCCAAGAAGTCTTTCATAAGTAGGGAGTGTATGTACGTGCACATATCTACGCATTTGTATATTATTTCATACAAATACGCTCTTATCGATGTATGTATGACACAGACACGAGAATCCCATCTTTGATGTTGAAAGGATATTTGCAGAGGATAGAGATCAAACCAATGAATGTTTGAATTAATATGGAGTTTTAAAAGTGTAGGAATTTAGACTCAAATACTTAAAGTATAATGGGTGAACTTAATTTTCGTAATAAATGACGTTTTTGCTCCTCTTTTCAATGTTTATTTATTTACTTTGAGACACAGAGAGAGGAGAGAAAGAGAAGGTGGATGGGGACTGGGGAGAGAGAGAGGGAGAGAGAATCCCAAGCAGGCTTCACACTGTCAGACCAGAGCCCGATGTGGGGCTGATCCCACAACCATGAGATCATGATATTAGCCAAAATCAAGAACCAGTTGCTTAACCGACTGAGCTACTGAAGCACCCCAGATTACTTTTTTTATATCAATGCATAAAGGCCTCAAAAGCAGAACTTATGTTTACATCTAAAGTCACAGAGTGCCTGGTTGGCTCAGTTGGTACAGCATGCAAACTTTTTGGGGGAAAGGTATTATTTTTAAGTAATCTCTGCACCCAAATTGGGCTTAAACCCACAAACCTGAGATCAAGATTCCCACCCTCCATGGACCTAGCCAACCAAGAGCTGCACGCATGTGACACTTGATCTCTGGGTCATGAGTTCAATCCCTATGTTAGGCGTATTTATATAAAATAGATAGATAGATAGACAGATAGCTAGAGTCACACTTATATTTTATCAATGGGGAGTTCACTTTTTCCATTCCTTTTAAGAAATGGAGCAGAAGCTCCAAAATGACTTTATTTTTTTTCTTCCAGTTGAGGTTGGATTTCAACACGGAATGCCCTTACCAAGAGAAGAGAAATGAATCAACTGAGAGACTAAAATGCCTTTTCCTCCAAAACCATTTTATTGGATGAATTTCTATATTACATTGCTATTTCTGATTAACAGATTACCACACTAGCAGCTCACAAGAAACACATTTATGCTGTTACTATTTAGAGGTCAGAAGCCTGAAGAAAGTCTCCATGGGCTAAAATCGAGATGTCTGCAGGGCCTGGTTCCTTCATGGATGCTCCAGGAGAGACCGTCTTCTTTCCTATTGTGGTTTCTAGGGACAACAAGCATCCTTTGGCTCATTGCCCTTTCTGCATCTTGAAAGCCAGCAATGCGGTGTCCTCACATCTCTCTCTGATCCAACTACTCTCCTACATTTGGAGGCCCATGGTGATTACATTAGTGCCACCTGCACAATCTTGGCCAACCTTAGTTTAAGGTCAGCTCATTACCAGCCTTGTTCCACTTGCTACTTTAATCTCCCCCCCCCTTACTATAAAAATAAACACATTGAAAGTTTCTAGGGTTTAGAATGTGGACGACATCAGAAGGCTCTTATTCTGCCTACTGGAAAGCCTTTCATCAACAGTATTTTATTTCATGTCACTCAAAGGCCCTTATGTAAAAGAAACAAACACAGAATTTATCACAGCCCCTAGAATGACTGGATACGCTTGGCATTCCAAAATTTATGTAAACACAATTTACTTTGTGAAGAAGACCTACGACCACCTGTACCTTGCTCTATCCCAGGACCACAACCTTGCTACTCAAAGAGTGGTCCATGGACCAGGACCTACAGTATCAACATCATTCAGGGGGTCGTTAGACACACCAAACTCCTGGCCCACCAGCACCTGCAATGTCATAATTTGCATTTAAGCTAGAATCCTGGTGATTCGTATGCACCTTGAAGTTGGAGAAGTGCTGGGCTAGAGTAGGTTTTCTCACATTTTCAATTTGGCCTTTGAGGCAGGATGATTATTTGTGTTGGGAGCTGTCCTGCTCACCACAGGTGTTTAGCAGCATCCCTCAGACATTGTCAAACACCCCCAGGGGGAAAGACTCATCTCTGGGAGGGAACCACGGGCACAGAGTTCGAAAACTGGGAACATCTTGACAGGATCCAATGAACACCCATCTATTTCCGCAATGATAACTTTGAGAAGATCACTAACTTCTTCAAGCCCCATTTCTCCATGGGGAACAGAGCTCACACTAGTACTTTCTTACAGAATATACTTTTATAAAAATCAGGCTATTCCTAGAGCTGCTGAACTCAGGTTATAGTGCATAAAAAGATGTAAATATATCTCTGACAATTAACAAACATTTTATAATGGCATTTTATTTTATTTTATTTTATTTTTTTAACATTTATTTATTTTTGAGACAGAGAGAGACAGAGCACGAAGTGGGGAGGGTCAGAGAGAAGGAGACACAGAATCTGAAACAGGCTCCAGGCTCCGAGCTGTCAGCACAGAGCCTGATGTGGGGCTCGAACTCACGGACTGGGAGATCATGACCTGAGCCAAAGTCGGCCGCTTAACCGACTGAACCACCCAGGCACCCCTATAATGGCATTTTAAGTAATGCCTCTAAACTTGTGATGTAAATATGAAATCCCTAATTGTTTTGGCAAAACTATCATGAAGCCCACGAGTGTGGTGCCCCAGGTTTTATATCAAAGGAGCAAACCTCACATCTTTGTTGAAAAAGAGAAAAGTTACTTTCGAAAGATATTAGGGGCTATGTCTTTAACCCAAGTCAATGCTTTGAAGAGTCCAAGGGACCTAGTCAAAACTGATTTCTCAGTCTTAAACAGGAGAAAACATTCATTCAGGATTGGGATAACGTGCTGGGAGTTCAGATCTCTGAAAGACAGAAGTAATAGAAAAAGAGTAAGGAAAACGGACTTCAGCTGCCTTATCACCTGGTCTCCTAGCAACAGAAATTCAACAGGGAAAATTTCCTTTCTGTCCACCCTGGTGTCCCGTAGGGCAATCACGTGCCTAAAGGTGGGAGAGACAAGAGGGAAATGTGCCTAATGAGCAGAATTAAGAGGCTGCAAATACCTCCTCTGTTGCAGCCCCACAGTGTGTACAACCTCGGGCTGGACAAGACATGGTCGTTTCTTTTGCAGTCCTAAGTCTGGATGGGACACTGAAGTTTGACCCATCCCGGCTGTCGCGTCTGGGACAGAGCTTCATCCTCCACCATCTACCAACGAGATGGGTATTTTGATTTGCATGTAGAGACCTTCCTCCCAGAGACCCCATCTAGATGAGTTTTACATCGCAGTAAGTACTACCAGAGAAGGTCAAGAGAATGAAAGTCAAGAACATTTACCTGAGGTCACCTGAGAGCCAATCTAGCCTAGCCAGAGCTGAGAGTTTGCTGTAGTTGTTTGCTGGCTTGATTAGTAAGTTGATTGATTGATTGATTGATTAATGTATTTATGATGCTCTAAATAGAAGTAAATATTGAAGTCAGAAATGCAAGGTTCAACGTTAACAACTAAGTGATAATAATGGAAACTCGTTTAGAGGGGGGATGGGAAGCACAAAAGTAGAACCTGAGACCCAGGATCTTTGCAATTAACCAGAGTAGAAAAGTCTCGTACTGCCTGTTGAGGGATGTACATTGAAGTGAGGACATGTCTTTCATTTTTAAGATGGGACATATTACACTACAATTCCATACTGATGAGAAAAACCCGGATGAAGGAATGCTTGCAAGTGCATCCTTGCAAGAGCAGTACTTGAAACATACATATCACAGCACCTTCTCTCCTTGAGTATTCGAATGAAACTTTTTAGGGGCACCCGGCTGAATCAGCCAGTTGAGGGTCCGAATCTTGATTTCAGCTCCATTCATATCAGGGGTCATGAGATTGAGCCCGACTTTGGGCTCTGCTCTGACAGCACGGGGCCTGCTGCGGATTCTCTCATTCTCTGTCTGCCCCTCTCCCGCTCATGCTCTCTCTCTGTCAAAATACATAAATAAACATTAAAAAAATAAAATTTTTAAGTGTACTATGTGAAACGGGGTATGCTAATGAGCTCCCTTCACAATCAGCTCACAGCCTGTGAGTCTGAATGTATTCTGGGTTAGCTAGCCACCCACTTTCTCTATTGAAAGTTGTCTGTGGGAGTCCTTGGGGTTTGCATAGTGGGGTTGGAATGGTTTTATTTCTGGGTTTTTTTACTCCTTTTTTTTTTTTTTCAGAAAAAGAATTGGCATTTATTTCGTGAACTACTTGCCATTTTGTTTATTTTTTAATGCACGTATAGATGTGTTTGTGCAGAATGTATGAGAGTGTGTAAATTTTGTGTGGTAGTCTATGACGTAGTCATACTCCCTCCACAGCTTTTTTTATTTTTATTTATTTATATTTTCCTGAAAGAATTGATCTGAAAGAATTGATCTGTCACCTTAATATTCTTCCCTTGTGAAGACCCTACTGTCCACAAAATTAAATTCAATGTCCTTCTGCTACTTAGTGCTCATAAATCACCCTTTCTACATATTTCCAACTAATTTTCACTTCTCTGTATTCCTCGTTTGTTCCTTTTGGCCTTTTTTTATCGGATCTATTTCTACAATCAGGATTCCAACACTTGTAAGGCATTCTTTTTTATGTTTCACTAAGAATCACCTTTATCTTTGGGGTGCCTGGGGGGCTCAGTCGGTTAAGCTTCCAACTTTGGCTCAGGTTATGATCTCGCTGTTTGTGAGTTCGAGCCCCATGTTGGGCTCTGTGCTGATGGCTCAGAGCCTGGAGCCTGCTTCAGATTGTGTGTCTCCTTTCCTCTCTGCCCATCCCTGGCTTGTGCTCTGTCTCTCTGTCTCTCAAAAATAAGTAAATAAATGTTAAAAAAAAAATTAAAAAAAAAGAATCAACCGTTATCTTCCATAAGCATAGCTGGTCCATCTATCTTTATGTGACGTGAAATTAAAAGCTTAGATATCACTTTCTCTCCACATGAAAAGACTTTTTCATATTCTTTTATTCCTGAATCCCTAGCAATCTAAATTAGATTTGAACCCATGAAACTATCATTAAATTATTATTCTTTTAAATCTTTTTATTCAGAAGTTGCTTTGGTTCTTCCTTCAATTTTGTTTCATGCGGTGGTTTTTGATCCACTCTGCCTAACCCAAGTGCATTTTCGCTGTTTCTCTTTCTTAAAAGTCTTCATTGCTTTTAAAATTTTTCTGTTACGCACACATACATATTCACACACTTTCAATTCAAATGTATAGAAAGACAGCAATGCATATTGGAAGCACTCTTTATGTTCTGACACCATCGTTCTTTCTAGCTTTTCTCTGCCCGTCCTTCTAACTCAGTAGTACCTTACCTATGTCCCTCTAGTCAAGTAGTATAATGCTGATTCATTAGTTCTTTTTCTTTTAAAAATTTTATTTTTAAGCAATATCTACAACCAATATGGGGCTTGAACTCACAACTTCAAGATCAAGAGTCTCACTCTCTACCTACTGAGCCAGCCAGGCGCCCCTGATTTATTATTTCAAGGCCGGTATGACTCATCATGGTGTGGCTGTGCCATTTACACCTTTCATAGTCTTTCATATTTTTCTCATTAAATTACTATTATATCAATGCTTCAAAATATTTTTAAATACTTAATACTATGTTTCTCACCCAAAAGTGATTTTGTCCCCCAGAGGATATTGAGCAATGTTCAAAGACGTTTTTGGCTGTCACACTGGAGAGGGGTGCGTGGAGGCCAGGGATGTTCTAATCCTACAATATATAGGACACACCCCACAGGGAAGGATCTGGCTGGGAATGTCCATACAGTAGAGACTGAGAAATCCTGAGTTAAAAAATATCTGTATTTTTGTTTAAACATTTTTTTTTCAAAAATCTCTACACCCAACATGGGACTTGAACTTCAAACCCCAAGCTCAAGAGTTGTGTGCTCTACCAACTGAGCCAGCTGTGCGCCCCAAGAGGATCTGTATTTTTAATATTTGTAATTGTCTTCACAGCCTCCGAAGATGTTATAACGCTTCACAATTATGACAGCAAAATTAGAAAGTGCCCCTTTGTTAATTTGTTAAAATTTCCGACCCCACTCAGTGTGACAGCCCTTTGAGTGATTTCTCAGGGAAATGGGTGTGAAAGAGATTTCTTGTTGATTTTTTAAACTATTAGTGAGCTCCAGTAAAGATTCATATATTTGATCACTATGTTCATTTGTCTGTCATTATTATATGTCCACATATTATATGCCTATTTATCTATAATTATCAGCATTTCAAATACCTGTTGTAAATCACACTTCTCTATTGATTTTTAGTTAGGTATTTTGGGCCATAAAATAGTTTTAAATTTTATTCATTGAAATGTATTTATCTTCTTGTTTCTGAGTTTGTTTTTTTGCCTTAATTATGATGGTTTGTCCACCTGTAGATTTTTTTTACATGTAGTTTCCTAGATGTGCATCTAAAATGCAGTGGTTACTCTTACACTGAGGGTTTACTCTTTTGGATTTTTTTGTGAGATGTGTGAAATAAGGAAGCACCACTCTTCCTTCCATGTAGAAAGCCTTTGTGCCAGCTTTCACTCAACAGTCCGGTCTTTTAACCACATTTAAATTCAGCTTTGTCACGTTAAAAGTGCATATATAATAAGACCTAATTCCTGATTCATTCAACCAATACGAAAAGTGCATCTGCTAGTACCAGAAATTTCTCACAACTTTATATGTTATGCTCTTTTATTTCCAGGTCTTGGGGAATTTTATGATTCATCTGGGTTGATTTTGTTGACTTACTGGTCCTGTAGATCATGTTTCAGTTAGATCTCAAAACTCCATTGAATTTTGTTTAATACAGTTGTACTGAAACCGCTCTCTTTAACCTGGTTTTATTTCCTCTATCACTCTTTGTATTTCATAATGTCTCATGTTCTTGACTTCGTTTCCATGTAAGTGCATATACATGCACATACTTTTGTAAAGAAGAAGATGAAGAGAAGTTCCTGCTCCTTTGGTAATCACATCACGATGACAGACAGGAGTGCAACGCAATAAATGTGAGTGAGAAATAATGTCCTCGGATAAGTCACATGCAGATTATTCAGAGTAAGAGAAGAGATTGTCATGGGGTGTGTAGGGTTTTATAGAGTCTGGGGATGTCTTTGCATGTTGGACAAGGAACAAAACCATCCCTAGTTGTGGTCATCAGACTTGTGAAGAAAGTGATTAAACCCAAAGCGTAAGAATAACAAATAGACGAAAAAAGATGTCACATAAGAAAAATGCTAAACAGGCTTGCCTCATCCTCTATTGGGCCATACAAAAACTGATCAGTCAAATGAAGATAGAATAGACACAGGAAAATCAAGTCTTCTTCTCTCTGCTCTCTGGGCATAAAAATGCCCAAACTGTGAGAAGTGTTCTATTCTCCTGTGATGTTCAATATGTAAGATGTTTCACACCATAAAGATAGCATTACTTCTGTCCTTTGGACAAACTTATTTTTGTCCTTTCATCATTTTTGCTGGAGACAAATGGGATACGACCAGGATTGGGTGCCACCAGCATCATTTTCTCTCTCTGTACTCATCGCACATAATTTTTTGTTTCATTACATACAGGTCAGAAAGTGACCATTCCAAAATGGAGCCCCGGGATTATTTGTCCTTGGGAAGCTATGAATAGGTCTTTCGGGGTACGATTTCTACCTTCTGTCTGGGAAAGGTATTGTGATGTGTTTGCGTTCATATCCTAAACAGTGTGTTGAGGCAGGCAGGGGGACGTGAGAAGGACAGAGAAGTAACACACCAGGAGGATATGATGCATTGTGTTGCGTGTATGTGAAAGTGTGTGTGTGTGTGCGTGTGTGTGTGTGTGTGTGTGCAGTGAAAGCAGGTCTCCAGGCAGGGGTACATGGGCTCCTCTATTCCAAGGTGACCCTATAATACACAGACCAGACTCAATCAATAGATGATACTGGGAAGAGATGTTCCACGGACAGGACACTACAGTAACCAGATGAATAAAGTGCAAGAGGTACATAGTATGGACGAGGAGCTCCCTGTGTCTCGAACTTAGGCAGCTGTGAGGCAACACGGTTCTACAAAATTCACAGCCATTGCCTTTAGTCCTTAACACACTGGCTGCCTTCTGAGCCTTGATTTTCTGGGGGAAAAAAGCGCTTCCTCAAGGCCTGTGCCTTAGCCGACGCTCTGGCAGTTTCCAGGCAGTTTTCTCTAGTCTTTCAGGTCTCTGTTCAAATGTCACCTTCTTAGCCAATCTTGACTAAACACCCAACATCACACCCCAACCACTCTCTTCCTGTACCTGCTTCATTTTCCTCATGACCTCTATCTCCATCCCCAGATCATTTAATTTTTATGTATGCATATATCCTATGCACATCGCTGAATAGTAGGTAATTTTTCTGTTCAGCACCCTCTACTTTCTGACTTGGAAATGCTGAAAACACGATTGACGCTCTATACACTCCTCAAATGCATTAAATGATTTCTTATTAAAAATGTACAAGGGCGCCTAGGTGGCTCGGTCAGTTAGGCCTCTGACTCTTGATCTCGGCTCAGATCATGAGCTCGCGGTTTGTGGGTTGGGGCCTCACGTCTGGCTCTGCGCTGACAGCGTGGAGGCTGCTTGGAGTTCCGCCTCTCCTTCTCTCTGCCCCTTCTTGACATGCGCACATTGTCTCTCTCTCTTAAAAATAAATAAACTGAAAAAAAAAAACTTAAATGTACAAAACCTAGCCTATTGGAAAATGTCTGACGTTGGGATGAAAATTCCTAGTAAGAGAGGAAATAGGGATCCCCTCAAAGGACTCAGATCCATTCACAAAATATCGAAATTACTTTCTTGACTGGGGAATATAAATTGTAGCATTTGAACCACGTGAGCCAAGCGATTTATGTGAAAATTAGTCATGTTATTTTCCCCTTTACTGGTAGTCACCTCCACCACATGGACCCAGGAAATGATACAGGAATTTCAGAATTTCTTCTTATGGGATTTTCAGAAGAACCAGAACTGCAGCCCCTCATATTTGGGCTTTTCCTCTCCATGTACCTGATCACTGTGTTTGGGAACCTGCTCATCCTCCTGGCCGTCAGCTCTGACTCCCGCCTCCACACGCCCATGTACTTCTTCCTGGCCAACCTGTCCTTTGTAGACATCTGCGTCACCTCCACCACCATCCCAAAGATGCTGGTGAACATCCGGACTCAGAGCAAAGTCATAACCTATGCAGGCTGTATCACATAGATTTATTTTCTCATACTCTTTGGTGTGTTGGACATCTTCCTCCTGAGTGTGATGGCCTATGTCAGGTTTGTGGCCATCTGCCACCCCCTCCACCACACGATCATCATGAACCCCCAGCTTTGTGGGCTGTTGGTTCTGGTGTCCTGGATCATGTGTGTCCTGAATTCCCTGTTACAGAGTTTAATGGCATTTAGGCTGTCCTTCTGTACAGAGGTGGAAATCCCCCACTTTTTCTGTGAACTCAATCAGATGATCCAACTTGCCTGTCGGGACACCTTTCTCAATAACATGGTGTTGTATTTTGGAGCTATGTTGCTGGCTGGTGGTCCCTTCATTGGAATACTTTACTCTTACTCTAAAATAGTTTCCTCCATATGTGGAATCTCATCAGCTCAAGGCAAATACAAAGCATTTTCCACCTGCATCTCACCTCTCAGTTGTCACCTTATTTTATTGCACAAGCCTAGGAGTGTACCTCAGCTCTGCTGTCACCCAGAGCTCCCACTCAAGTGCAATATCCTCAGTGATGTATGTGGCGGTCACACCCATGCTGAACCCCTTCATCTACAGCTTGAGGAACAGAGACATAAAGGAGGCTCTGATGAGATTCTCTGGGATGGTAGCTACAAAAGGGACAATTGTCCTGGGCTGAAGAAGTTCCCGTGATTGCAGGGCCCAGAGTCTGAGCCAAAGGTTGAGATTGTTTCATCAGATTGTGGAGGTGAAAGATGCCTCTTCTATTTTTTCCTGGAATTTCTATTTTTTTCTTTCACCCTCTCTGCACAATTTATTTAACTCACTTTATTAAGCTTTCTGATATCTCTTACATCCAAGAGATTTTCCCGTTGTCATTTTCTTCCTCTCCCAAGGTTATTCCTTACTTTGGATTAAAATATTTGGAAATTCTTACCTATTTTTCAAAGGACAACATGGATATATTAAGAATAATTTCTTCTCATGTGAAATGTATCATAGGGAGTATTTTTTCTTTTGTTTGACCAAAAACAACAACAACAAAAACAATGACAATAACAACAACAAAACAACCATTCATGACTTATACTAGTCCTATGGAAAGTCTAGTCTTGGCTACCACAGCTATTGATATAAGTTTAAAACAGAGAAAGATCTGAGACCACCAGACTTCACTCCTTTGAACATCATTCTTTTCTATATCACTACATTGACTGCTCTTCCTGATAAGGCAGACTTTTATGTATTCGTTGTTATCGCTGATCATGGGGTGTTTTTCCTACACATTAGGTACCTGCTCTGTCACACAGCTTGTGTCCATCATGCTTACCATAGTCACTGGCAAAAAAAAAAAATGATAATAAAATGC
Source organism: Lynx canadensis (assembly GCF_007474595.2). Lineage (NCBI taxonomy): Eukaryota > Metazoa > Chordata > Mammalia > Carnivora > Felidae > Lynx > Lynx canadensis. Next base: position 10,625,942 of record NC_044304.2, read on the forward strand.
ATGTCTCCAAGTGGAATCTACAAAGAAAGAGAAACATGGAAAAAATAGATTGATATACTATGGCCTTTTAAGTCAAACTTGACTTTAAGTATGATGGCGCAAAATATTAAGTCATGCATTTATCACTATGCAAAACATTTCCTTCTCAGGCACTTTATCTGCTCATTGAATTATGGAATATCAGGGTTCGTGTGTAAAGTGTATTCATTAAGATGAAAGGCTGGTGGCATGTTTTGGGTTTTATTAAATTATTTTATGGTTTCTGAAAATGTCCAGTGCTACTTATAAATGTAGCATTTATAAGTTTCTCTAAGCATTTCTCTAAATGAAATATCTCCCACTATTCAAAACTTTGCCAAAACCACTGAGGAGACAAACAATATCCGTATTGTCTGTTTTACATCTTCCTCCTTCTTAATCGCTGGATGACTCCCCAGCAAGTGTGGATTCCTGCCCAGGTATGTGAATCAGAGTCACAAGCTTTGTGAAAACATACATGACCTTCCAAAATTTCCGTGTTACCTGAAAGGGGCTCAGCGGAGTCATTTTTTAATACGTTTATCTGAAATAAACTTGAAGAATAGAATAATCCTGGTGCTTCAATTATGCTACCTACAAACTCCTAGAATAAAAAGAATCAGATTATGACAAATGGCCTCATTTCTGCCCAATTTGATTATTATATCAGGTAGCTATTGCTGTGTCCAAAGCATCCTCAAATAAAATAGCTTACTACATATCTTTATTATTGAATGGGATTGTAGGGTAGGAAGTTGTTCAGATCTCTGCTGGGCTCCTCATGAGTCCATAGTCAGGTGTGAATCTCTACATTGTGTTTCGAAGGCTCATCCATGAGGTGTGTGGTTCTAGTGTCTTTCTGTCTTGAACTGACTTATGTCAGTTTACTCCTTTTCTATATGTGGGCTAATCTTCTAGTCTACAAAACGTGAGTTTATTGAATGTGATTTGTCTTAATTTAGCTCCACTATTTTAATATTTACATGTGAACCTTTGCTTTTTCACAGCTCGTAGAGAGATCTCTCACCCCCTTAGGTGTGACTCAGCTCACTGTGCTCCAGATCTGACCCTGAGTCATGCACCATTAGAATTTTTAATTTCTAATTAACTTATTGGAGCATTATTACATGCGACAAACTGCACATATTTAAAGTATACAACTTTAAATTGAAAGAGTCATTGAAAAATCATGGGTACATACTGCATGATTCCATTTATCTAGAACTCAAGAAGGCTCACAGTAAGTTTTAACTGCTTTGTTATGCAATTTCTAGGCTATGATCCCTCTATCCATTGCTTTCTTCTGAAGGCAATGTGGAAGATACACATAACTTCAAGAGATGTGGTGAGGAAAGATGACATGTGTAGAAATACTGTTGAGTCCAAAGAATGTTCAAGAATAAGGGTTGTGTATGCAAATGTGCATGCAAATGTATGTGTATTTATGTATATTTTTCTTTTTTAAAATCTGAACTTTATTGTCAAATTGGTTTCCATACAACACCCAGTGCTCATCCCAACAGGTGCCCTCCTCAATGCCCATCACCCACTTTCCCCTCCCTCCCACCCCCCATTAACCCTCAGTTTTAAGAGGGTTTATTCTCAGTTTTTAAGAGTCTCTTATGGTTTGCCTCTCTCCATCTCTAACTTGTATATTTTTCTTTCAAACAAACTGACTCACATACATAGATGTACATGCATGAAATTCATGACCCTTATTGTAACTCATTATAACTTACATGTTGTGTTGAAAGAAACCTTGAGAGAAACTTGAGGGTAAAGAAAGGAAGAGAATGAAGGTTTGCCTTAACTTGGAATTCTAGGAATGTAGAAATTTAGACAAAAAAATTAGACTAGAACAGGTGGCCTTATTTTTAACAATGAATCATGTTTCTTATCTTAATGCCCAGAGGTCTCAGAAACAGTATCATATTTGCATTTATGTAAGGAGAAAGCCTGTGTACCAGCTCAGAAGGCTGAGTATCTCCAAACTGACTTCAGGTTTTGTTTCTTCTACTCAAGTAGTGTTTCAACACAAAATGCCCTTAGTCAAGGAAGCTACATAAATGAGTTGAGAGTCTTGGGTTCTATTTCTTCAAAGAGAATTTTTTGGATGAATGTCTTTGTCATTTCCAACTGCTGCTTTATACAATTATCACATTAAAGGTTTAAAAGAAACAAATTTCCACTCTTTCAGGTCTGGAGGTCAATGCCAAAAATGAGTCTCATTGGGCTAAAATCAAGATGTCTTTTCAGGGCACAAGAGAGCTTGAATTCCTGCTCAGTTATGTGATCCCAAGACACCATATTTTTTCCACCCAAATGCAAATCCTTCCAACCTCTACTGATAACTGAAAAGGAATCATTTTTTTAATAATTATCCAAAATAAACTTGAATAACAGAATGATCATGAATGTTGCTGCATAGCAAACCATCCTGAAAGCAAACGGCTTGGTAGAATGTCTTTAGAATTCAGTGGAATTGTATGGTGCTGAGTTGTTCTAATCTCTGTTGATCTCCTCAAGGGTCTTGAGTCAGCTGTGTGTCAGCTGGGGAGGCTCTGCTGATCTTTCCAGGGCATTCTAATATAATTGGGGCTAGGCTAGCTATCTGTGGCTGATCCAGGGTGGCCTTGGCTTGGACAACTGGGCTGTGCTCCACATGTCCACACTTCCTCTGCAGGCCATCTCATTTTATTCACTTTGCAGAGCCATAGTTCCAAGAGAGAGCAGCAGAAATGCACAAGGCCTTTAAGTTCCACCGTCACTTCTATCATATTATGCTGGCTGCAGTAAATGAAAAATCCTAATCCATCCAGAATCAAAGGTGGAAGAATAGTCTCCACCTCCTGATGTAAGGTACTGTGCACATTGCCAAAGATATGGCTACCGAGAAAGACCGGCATTTGGGGCCGTCTCTGCAAACATTCTACCATGGCTGTTAATTTCAATTCAGTAGGTTTCATCTCCACTTCCACCTTCAGCAGTGCAATGATCTGACAAGAGAGTGAGAATTAATTAGGTGTCTAATGATCAGTTATGGAAATTCTACTCCAGATGGTCAAGCTTTCCTCCAAATGTAAGTTTCCTCCTCACCACTTGCCTATAGATCAACATTCTTAGTAAAAGAAAAGGACAAAGGAACCAAGGTTTTCTTTCCAGTTGCCTCAAAGAGACTGGGGACCCTGTATCTAACTCGTTGATTAATGGAGTTAGCAACTATTGTATCACTGATGCTATTTTCATGGCATCCTTCTGTAGATACTGTTTTTCTATTGATTGACCTTCCCATTGACATACTCACAAAAGTTTTCATCCTGGTACTGTTTGTTTGTTTGTTTGTTTATTGGGAGGGTTCCATTGGGAGGAGGTTACATTGGAAATGCAAATAAAAGACAGAGACATTGAAACATATTTTCTTCGTTTATCCAGCTCTATTGAAATTTCACTGACAAATAAAATTATGGAAGTTTAAGCATACAACTTGGTGATTTCACATATTTATATGTTGTGAAATAATCATCACAATAGGTTAGTGAATACATCCATCACTTCACATAGGTACCATTTCTTTTTGTTGGAACAACATTTACTATGTACTCTGTCAGCAACATTGAAATATACAACACAATATAGTTAAGTATAATGACCACGTCGTACATTAAGTTCCCAGAACTTATTCATCTTATAACAGACAGTTTTTAGGCTTCCACTAGCACCTTCTCATTTCCCCAAACCCTAGCCACTGGCAAACATCAACCCACTCTCTGTTTCTATGGTTCAGATTTTTATATCTCACATATAAATGAGATCATAAAGTATTTGTCTTTCTCTGTCTGATTCTTCTACTTAGCATAATGCCCCCAGGGTGCATCCGTCTTTGAGCAAAGGAAAGCATGTCTTCCTTTTTAATTGGTGAATTCCACTGTATAGATGTCATCACTGTTAATTCATCTGTCAACGGATGCTGGGCTGTTTCCATGTCTTGGCTATTGTGAATCATGCTGCAGTACAGATATCTGAGATGCTGACGAGTACGTGGGAATTAAACCATGCACTCGTGAATGACTCACGTGTGAAAGAAAAAGATCAAAAGCAAATTTAAAATCTTAAATCAAAGGAAAATGTTAACGTAGCATATCACAACTTATGGGATGTTACAAAAGCAGTTCCCAGAGGGAAGTTTATAGTAACAAGTGCCTACGTTAAGAAAAAAACGACCTTAAGGAAATAACCTAACTTTATCTTTGAAAGACCCAGGAAAAGAAGCGCCAACTAAGTCCAAAGCAGCGGAGGAAAAGAAATAACAGATACCAGAGCAGACATAGATGATACATAGACCAGAAAACCAGTAGAAAAGATTAATAAAATGAGGAGCCAATTTTTTGAAAAGCTAGGCAAAATTGACAAGCCTTTAGTTTGACCAAAAAGGGGGGGGGGGTGGGCAGGGAGAAGACCCAAATAAATCAAATCAATAGCAAATGGTGATGCTTTACAATCAAAACCACAGAAATAGAAAGAATCATGGGAGACCACCGTGAACTATCTCACAGCAACAAATTGGGCAACCTACAAGAAATAGATAAATCCCTAGAAATGTACAATGTAACAACAGAATCAGGAATAAATAGTAAATGTGAAGAGACCAATAATAAGTAGGGATATTAAATTGGTAATCAAAAATCTTCCGGCAAAAAAAAAGCCCAGAATCAGAGAGCGTCACAGGTGAGTTCTACTAATCATATAAAGAAGAATTAATGATAAGTCTTCTCAAACTCTTCCAGAAACTTCGAGAGGAAGACAAATTTTCAACCTCATTTTCCAAGGCTGGCATTACCCTATACCAAAGGTAGAAAAGGTCAGTACAAAAAAAGAAAAATATAGACCAGTATCCCTGCTGAACACACACACAAAATTTTTCAAAAATATCAGGAAACTGAATCAAACAACACATTAAACGAATTATACACCATGATCAAGTGGGATTTATCCCTGGCATACGAGGATGGTTCAGCACAAGCAAATCAATAAAGGTGATACACCGCATTAATAGAATGAAATATAACAATCATATCATCTCAATACATGCAAAAAGCTTTTGACAAAATACAACATTCTTTCACGATTATAAAAAAAAATCTTCAACAAACTGGGTATAGGGGGAACATACCTCAACATGAAAGAAAAAGGCTGTATATGACAAACCCACAATAACACTGTACTCAATCATGGAAAGGTTAGAAAACTTCTCTTCCGAGATCATCAGCAACACAACGGTGTCCACCTCGCTAAAGCATTCAGGCAAGTTAAAAAAAAAAATGCATCCTGATGTTTTCCTTAGAAAAGTGTCTATTCATGTCATCTGCTCATTTCTTCATTGGATTCTAAATCGGAAAGAAAGAAGTAAAATTGTCTTGATTTATAGATGATATGAACTGAATATAGAAATCCTTTAGATTCAACCCTTAAGAACACACTCACCATGATGAGCACCAAGTAACATGTAGAATTGCTGAATCACTATGCTGTACTGAACTACATTGTTCTGTGTGTTGATTTTCTCCCCTGCACCAATACAACTTTATTGAATTGAAAATTACACATGTGGTACACCTTTTGCAGACATGGCCCCAAATACCACTTATCCCTGTATCCATGTACTTTGCAATGTGACTGGGAAGCTCCTCCCATTTCTCCACCTTTGAATCTGGGTTGAATTTAGTATTTTATTTGCCTTGGCTAATACTATCTGGTAAAAATGACAACGTGCCTCAAGGGTCTTTGGCGTGTTTCTGCTGCTCTCTTGGAACCCTGCCTCTGCCATTGAAACAAGTCCAAGCAAGCCTACTGTAGGAGGAGAAATCACGTGGAGCAGAGCCGAGTTGCTCTAAGGATGGTCAACCTAGCCTAGCCTATCACCAGCAAGTTCCCAGATGTGAGAATGCAGCCAGGATTAACAGAGCACTTCCAGTAGACCCACAGCTGACCACAACCTCATGAGGAGACCAACAGAGAGAGGAAGACTTCCCAAACATAGATTCCCATGTGATCGTTGGAGATAGAATGTGTTATGCTAACCGAAATGAGTCGATCAGAGAGAGAGAAATATCATATGAGTTCACTGATACGTGGAATGTAACAATGCAAATAGATGAACATATGGGGGGAGAGAAGAGTGGGAAAAAAGCCACAAGATGCTTTTAATGATAGAGAAGAAAGTGTAGGTTGATGGAGGGAGGTGAGTGGGTGATGGGCTAGATGGGTGATGGGCACTAAGGAGTACACTTGTTGTGATGAGCACTGGGTGTTGTGTGTAAGTGATGAATCACTAAATTCTTCTTCTAAAACCAATAGCACACCACATATTAACTAATTAAAATATAAATTTTTAAAAATTTAGAAAGCATTATCTTAAATCATTTACCTTTGGCAAGGCTTGTTATGCACCAATAGCTTACTGATACAATAACCAATATGAAAAAATCTGAGACAATTAAGAATAATCTACTGCTTTTTATTTTTGGCATTTGTTCTGATATTTGCAGAGGCATTATAATGACCTGGTTATTCACATTTATTTCAGATCAATGTACTAAAAAGTGACTACCATTCAGGTTCTCTTCTAGGTAACTGGTAGAGATTGGAAAGACCTATATGTTTTTTGTGTGGATAATCTGTGGGACTCTTGGTCACAAGACTCCATACCCAGAGCATTCCTGGGCAGGAATTCAAGCTCCTGTCCACGCCATCCTCTGATCATGAGGATTGAAGAGAGTTTAGAGCATAAAAAAGGTAAAAAAAATTAATCCCAGAGAGAATACACATATGGTTCACTCACTCACACTATAATTTTTATGACAGCATTTTTAAAGATGAGATATTAAGTTTAGGACAATGGAGGAAACAATACTTGTAGGCAACACTGGAAATTTTCAAGTAGAAACAACAAAATCATCCAATTAAATAATATAAAATCTGCCACTAAATTCTTCACTCCAATTAATAAAACCCTTTAAACGTGGACACCAAATATCTCACACCTCAATAAGTAGATATACATCATTAAAAACATATTTTCTGCAATAAAATATGGCATGATTGAAAATTTTATGTCATCATTTTTTCAGGTCTTCTCGGATACTAACCCCATATTAGTCACTTGGTTTATGCAAATTTGTCTTTCTGTACTTTACACTTGGAGCAGAGCATGTTTTTCATGAGGAATTTTTGCCTTACTATTCTGTGCCAGGGATACTGTGGATGCTGAGCTGATAAGAGAGAGAACAGGATCCTAACGAGGATCCCAAAACCCCATGACTAACTACAAAACAAACTAATATGTTAAAGTCTACATTATCAGGAAAAGCATTCAAGGTAGTCATGTAGACAGGAATATGCAGTCACAGAATTTCCTCTTCAGTAAAATTATATAAATGGCCTCAGTTGCCAAATATAGTTTATTCCATAAAACTGGTACAGTTCATCACTATGTGAGGCAAACGGGAATCTCCAAACTGTTTCTGATTCAAGGTTGGACTAACTTTGGAAAGCAAGAAAACAAAAAAAAAGGAAAAACTGTTGGGTATGAAAGGAGCATAAAGTTAAACAAAGGGACTTATTTAAATTTAATAAAGCAGTCGAACTTTGGAAAAATTGAAATTCCAGGATATGAATAGAGGGATTAAGTTCTTCCATGATCCGATTAAAGGATCACAATCTCTGGCTGTTAAGCTTTGAGCCAGCAGTCACAGGTACTTCTGGGAAAATGGCCCTTCTATGGCTTCCCTCTGAAAAATACATTTAGAGCCTCCTTTATGTCTCTGTTCCTCAGGCTGTAGATGAAGGGGTTCAGCATGGGCGTGACCACTGTGTACATCACTTAGGATATTGCACTTGAGTGGGAGCTCTGGGTAGCAGCAGAGCTGAGGTACACTCCGAGGCCCATACAGTAAAATAAGGAGACAACTGAGAGGTGAGATGCACAGGTGGAAAATGCCTTATACTTGCCCAGAGCTGATGAGATCCCACGTATGGAGGAAACTATCTTAGAATAAGAGTACAGGACCCCAGCCAGGGGAGCACCACCCAACAGCACAGCTGCAAGATATATCACCGTGTCATTAAGAAAGGTGTCAGAGCAGGCAAGTTGGATCATCTGATTGAGCTCACAGAAAAAGCGGGGGATTTGCATGCCTGTCCAGAAGGACAGCTGCAACACCATTAAGGTTTGTATCAAGGAATGCAGGATGTTCATGATCCAGGACACCAGAACCAGCAGTCCACAGAGCCAGGGGTTCATGGTGACTGGGTAGTGTAATGGGTGACAGATGACCACAAAGCTGTCATAAGTCGTCAGTCAGGAGGAAGCTGTCTAAACCTACAAAGAGTATGAAAAAGTACATGTGCATGACACAGCTTTCATAAGTTATGACTTTTACGACTTTTCTGTGTTTGTACATTCCCATCTGGGGGACCGTGGTGAAGGCGACATAGATGTTTATGAAGGACAGGTGGTCGAGGAAGAAGTACGTGGGCGTGTGGAGGTGGGAGTCAGACTTTACAGCCAGGGTGATGAACAGATTCCCAAGTATGGTGACCAGGTACATGGACAGGAACAGCCCAAAGAGGAAGGGTTGCAATTCTGGTTCCTCCAAAGATCCCAGAAGAAGAAATTTTGAACTTCGTGTATCATTGCCTAGTTCCATGTAGTCGATGTGACTATCAAAATAAGAGAAAAAAAGCATGACACGATCATGCATTGCTAATCTGGCAGATACATCATTGTTTATATTTTGCAGTCAGGAAATTAATTTTTACATTTGTAAATGGAGCATGTTAAAAACACTAAAATCTAGGAATAGAAGGAAACTATCTCAACATAAAGCCCTGTATGAAAACCCCACAGCAAACACGTGCTCAAGGGTGATACAGTGAGCATTTTCCTGTATGATCAGAAGCAAGGAAAGGATGCCCACGTTCACAACTTCTACTCAACACTGGAAGTTCTAGCCAGAGCAATTAAAGAAAGAAAAGGAAAGAAAAGGTATCCAAAATGGTTAGAAAGAAATAAAGTTATGCGTGTAGATGATGTGATCTTGTATGTAGAAAATCCTGAAGATAACACCAAAAAACTAGTACCTCCAATAAATTAATTCAGCCAAGAAACTGGGTACACAGCCAACCCTCAAAAAATCAATTGCATATTTACATACAAAGAATGAATGATCTGAAAAGGAAATAAAACAATTCCCTTTGTGTGACACCCCAAAGAAGAAGATTACTATCGCCTCACACCAGTCAGAATGGCTAGTATAACGAGACAAGACACAAATGTTGGTGAGGATGTGGAGAAGAGGGAACACTCATCCACGTTGGTGGGAATGCTAACTGGTGCGGCCACTGTAGAAAACAGTACGGAGGCTCCTCAAAGCAATTACATGATCAGGTAATTCTGTTGCTGGATATTTACCCAAAGACAACAAAAACACTAATTCGAAAATATACACCCACCCCATGTTTATTACACCATTGTTTACTGTAGCCACTCTTTGGAAGCGTCCAGTGACAGATGAATGTGTAAAGTAGCTTGGCAAATATATTTATATATTTATATACAAAAAATTGAATATTACTCATCCGTAAAAAGGAATGAGACCTTGCCATTTGCAACAATATGGATGGAGAATATAGGGTGCTATACTGAGTGACATAACGTAACATGATTCTCGCACAGAGAGTCGTGACTCCGAGGCTTTTCTTTTCAGGAGGCAACTCGATTCTGGCCGGCTCTGCTCAGTTGGGTTTGTACCCAAAGAACTGAGGCCCCAACGTCCCATGGCATAGTTTTTTTTTTAATATATTTTTATTTCTTTGTCTCCTGTATATGGTAACATACAAAAACATATAGTCTGATCAAGTAGTCTCAGTTCACAAGGTCATGAGGGATATTGTCACGTAGGCACATGGCCAGGCTATCTTGTTTTTTTCCTTTTCTCTCTTTTTCTTCTCTCCTTAGGGAGGGGACCCTACCACATCCCCCCCTTTGATGCTCAGACCCCCCCTATTTTGGGACAAAGAGCATCATCTTGGTTTACAGGTTAATATTTTTATAACAGTATTACATGAGTGGCCGTCCTTTCTAAATCATGGCCTCAATGACACTGGAGGCAGACCGTACAACCAGGGGAGCTAAGCATCCAGGGGTAAGCATCCGTACAACCAGGGGTAAGATTAAGCATTCTCCCAAAATTAGGAGGATAATTCCCACGAGGGTTTTGAATACACTGAGAGTTGAAAAACATCCTCCAAATAACTCCCCGGGGTCCCAACTTTTCCGGGGTCTGGACAGGGACATTAGCAATGTTTTTATTTGATCTGTGATCTCCTCTATGACTTTTTCCTCATCTATCTGTAGGCAGCAGTTGCTAAGGTTAAATCTTCCACAGACATCTCTCTCAGAAGCAAGCAGGTAATCTAAGGCCATGTGATTTTGATAAGGGCATTGGGCATTTTGGTTTGTTGCTTAGCTAGTAAGTTAAGAGCTCTGGAAGTTTCATTGGTTATAACTTTGAATAACTGCTTGTAGTCTGATTATGCAGTTTAGCATGTAAATGGGAGCACGGTGGCCCCAGGACCCGTCCTCTGTCCAGGTGGCAGGGCCATAATATTGGATTATACGCTCGGGAGGCCATTCATCATCTTTTTAGTTGCCAGTTTGTAAAGCATACCGCTTTCTTTGAATCTCCCTGTCCCCATACACTCGGAGTCCCAAATGTTTCCTTCTGGCAAGTGGGAGCACGAGAAAGATGGATGAAGAGTCCCCAGCGTGTATGACCCTGACCAGACTGAGGGAAGTACTCTATAGGCTGTCCTTCCACATATCCAGGCTAGACCACCTGGGACCCGCCCTTGGACGGCTGTGTTGACCTTGTCCCAGGCCTCTCGGAGATGAGAGAAGTTAGACAAGGGGTGGGGATCTGGCTCAAGGTGATCTGGGGTCCCCCACCACTGGGTTTTCCGGGCAGCTGAGTTATACACTCTTTGGCTTACGCATGTTAAGTTTTCAACAGAGACGACAATGAACTTTTTCCCCAACAGGCAAGAAAATTTTTCCCAATAATTGAGCTTCTGAGAAGCCAAACCCTGGTCGTAGGACTGGGGTATTTTGTTGTACTATAAGGTTTGTGGGGATCTAATTTTCTAGTCTCTCATGGCCATTGTTTCCCTGTGTTGGTACCAATGAAGTATCCGATCCACAAAGGGAGGGTGAGTGTTCACAGAAACCTCTCACCACGTTTCCAGCTGGCCGGGGTGGCCTCGGCCAATCCTGTGGCAAAGAGTAGAGCAAGAATCATGATAATAGTGAGAAACGAGGCGTGACAGTGCATCACAGCAAGGAAACATACAGAAAATAACGACCGTCTTTTGTTTCTCCAGACTGCCGATTCCTCAAGCTTCTGCCATGCGTAGATCAGTTTCTGGAGGGACAAAAGCAGGGCTGCAGTCTTCTGGAGACTCCGGAGTCCAGAATCTTCTGTATGGTCAGTTTGCACAGCGTTGACGGGTCAGGAATGCACTCCCAGTTTTGAGATGCCGGCTTCACTCTGCTGTAGTGAATCCAGGGACCCACGTTGGCCACCTTTAGGTGGGTGGTACAAATGCGGTAGGGGTGGACAAAATGACAGCGAACGGGCCCCTCCCGAGGGGTTTTAGCGGTTGGACATTTCACTCCTTTATCCATGTTGCATCTCCTGGTTTAAAGGGATGAGCGTCTGTGGTCAGATTCAGATAATCGCTCCCTGACCCAGGGGTGTAAGGTGGTTAGGGTAGAGCCAAGGGCTCGCATCTGTTGTCTCAGGGCTAGTTGGTCTATCTCATTTAGATCCCTCCCCCTATGCCCTTGATAATGGGGGAAGGGCGCCCATAAAGGATTTCATAAGGGGAGAACCCCATGCGCTTCTTCAGCCTCGCACCCGCAGCTGCCGTCTGCCCCCCTGAAGGTCCCTTCTCTCTCCCTGCCTAATGTTAACCCTTGCCCTATTTATTTCTCCGCTGGAACAGGGCCTGGAACCGCCGTTAGGGAACAGGGACAATGACTGTTCTGGCTTCTTCAGGCTGATAAGGGACGGTGTGGGGGTACAGCAGTTGGAGTCTACCCACGGGGTCGGTCGAGTGGCCCATAGTATGGTTCTGCAGGAAGGCTGGCAGGCATTAGCAGACACAGAGAAAAACACAAAGTAAAAATTATACCGACCGACAAGATGGCACCTGAAGATCATGTCTATGGTGTCCAAACCTGTCAAACAACCTCTGTAAACAACACATGTCAGGGAATCTCTCATGACCCAGGTGATGGAGAAGCAGGAGCGGTAAGTAATCAACGGTGGCTCTATTTCCAAGAGTTTGGCCTTAACTTAATTTAAAAACAATTTTTAAAGCATCTAATGCTTGTGAAGTGTTACCTAGAGTTTTGCTGAGTATAAGCAGACAGTCTCCTTTATTTTGAGGTGTAAAACTTTTCCACGAGCCAGGAGTGCTACCAGAGAAAGAGTCAAGGCAGCCATTGACCATTATTAATTTGTAAATATTTAGATAAGTCAAACCTAGGCATTATTTGATAAAGCAGAAGTTTTATTACTTTTTGTGCCTTTTCTGTCTCATAGGGGAAAGCCTTTGCCCAATTAGTAAAAGTATTAACTCATACCAACAGATGTTGGAATTTTTTTTTGACCTTGGCATATGAGTGAAACCTAATCGTCAGTCTTTCCTGGACAGCCTCCAGTTTCTTGATTGCCTGGGATAACAAGTTTGTGGTTGGCAGGAGTGTTTCTAAGACATACTTCACAGGCTGATCCTGCTTGCAGAACCGTCCTTGACAAATTTTGGGGAGGAGACATCATTTGGGTAAACATCCTTTGGGCCATTTGAGATGTTTTGTCCCTCCCTAAATGAAAGGCCTGATGCTGTGTTTTAATGCTCTCTTAGCTCTGAGAGCTTCGTAAGAGTAATTGTCCTGCTCTGTTTGTAACCATTCCAACAGCTGGAGACAGTGTCTAGGAGTTAGACCCCAGTTTATTATTTTGGGGGGACAGTAGGTCGGCTTGAGTCTCCTTTAATAATTGATATAGTAGGCAAACTATTTTCCTGAACCCTGGTATCTGCAGCCTACAATATCCAGTCATTTTCAAAAACTCACATAATTGTTTATCTGTCCTGGAGTTGGTAGCACCGTAGTATCTAATTTACTTTTAATGTCCCCTTCTAGCAAGGGAGTAAGGCTCTCTGGCATTATCAGGAAAGAATGAGAAAAAATTACGTTTTTTCATATACATCCCAAGGGCTAAGAGAAAATTTTAGTTAGAAGTTTCTCGAAGATGCCTCTAATCGTCCTGCTGCATTTGGATAGTTGGCCTGGAGTGGAAAGGAGGACAGAAAAGGTCGCTCTGGTGTCGAGAAGGAAATCAACCAGTTTTCCTTCCCTTCTATATTTAGAGTTACTCGAGGTTCTGGATTTCTGATAGACAGTTGGGTTAGGGGGGGCCACCGTGAAGAGCCCCAGGCCCTGGTTAGTCCCTTCCAGGGACATTGTTATCTGAGCCCTCACAGACAGAGGTCCCCCAGGGTATTCAGATCTCCAGTGACTGTCTCCACATAAGGGGCATGGCTTTTGGGGTTTTCATTTTGGTTGTCCCCTCTGAGGACATCTCATTTTAGTGCTCTCAGTGGCCATATAAATGGCACTTGGTGCCAGGACCTCGGGAAGCCCCATCTCACATAGTACCTAAGGCCACAACTAAGGCCTCAGATTTTTTTAAGCCTCCTTTTCTGTTTTTTTTTTTTTTTTTTATTCTCCTCTTGATCTTGGTTGTAATATACCCAATTGGCAGCTCATAAGAGCTCCTCCAGGGTCCCTTCAAGGCCAACAGCCAACTTTTGCATTTTCTCTGAATACTAGGGCTCAGTGAGTGACAAATTTGTCCTTTTAATCATCTCGGCCTTAGGGGTGTCAGGGGAGATAGCCATATATTTAATGAGAGCCTCCCTCAACCTCTCCAGGAAGGCCACTGGGTTCCCATTTTGTGTTTGTAAAATAGTGGCTAATTTAGCATAATTTAAGGGCCAAATCTAGATTTCCTTAGTTTTTTGTTTTTTTTTTTTTTATAAAGCATCTGTCTCACTAAGAGTCTGGTTTAACAAAAGCATTATGTCTTTCCAGGTCAAGTCAAAAACATACATAATATTCTGAAAAGCCTTTATATACTTATTCAGTCAGAAAACGTACCTAGATCTCCTTTTACCTGTCTTAAACCTTGTAATGTAAAGGTTTTTTCTTCTGGCATTCTAGCTTCTTGTAAGGGAAACATGCCTGTTACATTACGGGGAGGGCCTGGATAAGGTGGGTAGCAGGGAGCAGAATTGCATTATTATTATTATATGTAGATTGAAGACCTGAGGAGGAGGAAGAGGAGGGGGAGGGGGAGGAGGAGGAGGGAGGCTTCCCTTCCTCCTTCTCTAGGTCTGTTTTGGGTACAGGTGAGGGGCCCTTAATTGTGTCCCCTCCTGATTGCTGGGCTCTAGAAAGGGTTGCCATTAAATGACGATCCACCTTACGTTGCTTACATATATCTCAATTTTTTCCTTAAGGCCCAGGAACAATGAACATAGGGGAATTCTCCCCATTTCCCTTCACATTTGCAAAACATGTCCACTTGTAGGATAGTATTGTCATTGATATTTCCCTCTGGTGGCCAGGTTCCCTCTTCCAATTTGTATTGGGGCCAAGCCTTTGTGCAAAAGAAAATGAAGCATAATGCATTCCAAAGGGGTAATGGCCTTGGTTGGGGAATTACCCATCCGTAGGAAAAAGGATGAGTTATTTTGTCAAATGTTGTTTTGGCATCTATTGAGAGGATCGCGTGGTTCTTATCCGTTCTTTCGTTAAGGTGATGCATTACACTGATTGATTTGTGGATATTGAACCAGCCCTGCCTCCCGGGATAAATCCCACTTGATACTGATGAATAATTCTTTTAATGTGTTGTTGGATTTGGTTCCTTAGTATTTTATCGGGAATTTTTGTATCCATGTTCATCAGGGAGATTGGTATGTAAATCTCCTTTTTAGTGGGTTCTTTGTCTGGTTTTGGAACGAAGGTAATGCTGGCCTTATAGAATGAGTTTGGAAGTTTTCCTTCCATTTCTATTTTTTGGAACAGCTTCAAAAGAATAGGTGTTAACCCTTTTTTAATGTTTGGTAGAATTCCCCTGGATAGCCATCTGGGGGGAGGAAAACTCTAAGAGACTCTTAAATACTGAGAACAAACTGAAGGTTGATGGGGGGTGGGGAGAGGGGAAAGTGGGTGGTGGGCATTGAGGAGGGCACCTGTTGGGATGAGCACTGGGTGTTGTATGGAAACCAATTTGACAATAAATTATAAAAAAAAATATGATCATAGGGGAAGGGAAGGAAAAATAACATAAAAATAGGGAAGGAGGCAAACCATAAGAGACTCTTAAAGACAGAACAAACTGAAAGTTGCTGGAGGGGAGGTGGATGGGGGGTGGGTTAGATGGGTGATATGTATCAAGGAGGGCACTTTTGGGGATGAGCACTGGGTGTTATATGTAAGTGATGAATCACTGGGTTCTACTCCTGAAACCAAGACTACACTGCATGTTAACTAGCTTGAATTAAATACATTTAAAAACAAAAACTGAGGTCGCGCCTTGCAATGGAAACTTTTGCCTTTATTTCTGCATCCTTTTATCTTATGTTTATTCAAGCATCCATTCTTTTCTCTATCCTCTCTCTCTCAAGTCTTCTTTCTCTCAAGTCTTCTTTCAACTTAAAAGATAAAATCATAAATCATATGTGGGTGTACACATGTGATTGAGCTTACTTGAAAAAAAAAGTATATGCACACAAACACATAAGACACAACCACTACACTTCAATGTTTTCTTTGGAGTAAAAAATTAACTTCCATGCATTTCATTCTCGCCTTACAAGATTCATAGGAAGTTATGTTTAGCTGTATACTTTAATACAGATTATTGAGCGTCATTATATGCTAATAATTTAATTAATAGGGAAAATCTCTATGGTGCAGGGCTATGGGTACGATTGAGAGCACAGAAGCTGACTCTCCATTACAGGTTTGGGAGATAGCTTCTAACAAGGAAGGAAAACAAGTGTTAAGGCAGTGGAATTAAATTCAAAGAATACACATGATTGGGAACGCAAGCTGGGGCAGCCACTCTGGAAAACAGTCTGGAGGCTCCTCAAAAAACCAAGTAGAACTACCCTACAACCCAGCAATTGGACTACTAGGCATTTATCCAAGGGATACAGGTGTGCTGTTTCGAAGGGGCACATGAACCCCCAGGTTTATAGCAACACTATCAACAACAGCCAAAGTATGGAAAGAGCCCAAATGTCCATTGATGGATAAATGGATAAAGAAGATGTGGTATATATATACAATGGAGTATTACTTGGCAATCAAAAAGAACAAAATCTTGCCATTTGCAACTACGTGGACGGAACTGGAGGGTATTATGCTAAGTGAAATTAGTCAGAGAAAGACAAAAATCATATGACTTCACTCATATGAGGACTTTAAGAGACAAAACAGATGAACATAAGGGAAGGGAAACAAAAATAATATAAAAACAGGGAGGGGGACAAAACAGAAGAGACTCATAAATGTGGAGAACAATCTGAGGGTTAATGGAGGAGTCATGGGAGAGGGGATGGACTAAATGGGTAAGGGGCACTAAGGAATCTACTCCTGAAATCATTGTTGCACTATATACTAATTTGGATGTAAATTTTTAAAAAATAAAAAATAAAATTAAAAACAAGAATACACATGATAATTTCACTTAATTTATAAATAGAAGAATAACTTACATATAAAAATGTAGTAAATTTATACACACAATGGAATACTACATGGCAATGAGAAAGAATGAAATATGGTCTTTTGTAGCAACATGGATGGAACTGGAGAGTGTTATGCTAAGTGAAATAAGTCATACAGAGAAAGACAGACACCATATGTTTTCATTCTTATGTGGATCCTGAGAAACTTAACAGAAGACTATGGGGGGGGGGGGGGAAGGGGGAAAAAAGTTAGAGCAGGAGGGAGGCAAACCATAAGAGACTCTTAAAAACTGAGAATAAACTGAGGGTAGATGGGGGGTAGGAGGAAGGGTGGGTGGGGTGGGCATTGAGGAGGGCACCTTTTGGGATGATCACTGGGTGTTGTATGGAAACCAATTTGACAATAAATTTCACATTTAAAAAAATAAAAATAAAACTAAAAATTTAGTAATAAGATTATATTGGTTGAAGACAGAAGAGCACTACAACCACACACAGCATCGTGGATGAGCCTTAGAAACACAACAGAGAGATTCACACCCGACTCTAGACTTATAAGGAGCCCGGCAGAGTTCAGAAATGCTTCCAAGAATATAATGCCGTTTGACTGTAAAGCTATTATTGATGAGAAGAACAAAAGCAAGAGAAATGTAGCTAAAAGTCAATGTCAACTTGCAGCCCACTGATAAATCCATAAGACGTGTAAAGTGTGACACTTCTACAGGAACTCATGGCTGCCTTCATGTTTATGTTTTATTAGAGATTGACAGCAACCTTATCTTGAAAAGAGCCAGCCCACCAAGGTCCTGTCAACCTCACTTTCAGCTTACAGAAATTCCTTAGAAACCTCCTTATCTCTACTCCCCCTCTCCACAAACTTAAAAGTATATCATCAGTCACTCTTCACAATCCAAGCGTAGCTCTTTCTGCCCACAGATTCTGTCCACAAGCCATAATAAAAGCATAATTGTGCACCATAAAATGTCTCAAGAATTCTTTCTTCACCATTGTGCTTGGTGACCTTGCATCATCATGATATCCTGTTTGACGAGGACAGCCTGTTATATAGGAATAGCTGACTGACACAATAATCCAAGTGAACAGACTGAGGCGATCAGAACATGTGCTGCTTTTTATTTGTGACATATGATTTGACAAGTCAAGGAGAGCAGTCATGATCATCCTGAGATGCAAGTTTACTTCCCATGACTTTATGAACAAGTGACTACATGTGGGCTCCCCTCAGGGTTACTGGGAGAGTTTGAAGGACATGCACTGTTTGTGCAGAAGAACTGGGGACCCTGAGCCACACTGCCAGCAGGACATCCAGCTCTCAGTGTGAAGCATCCTCTGGTCATGCAGGTGGGAGATGATTTCAGGGCAAGCATGGAGGTACGAAATGGATGATGTTGATGGTGTTCATTTGGATCCCTTAGCATTTATGACAATATATAAGAAAAGAAGTTATTTCATGTAACACCATAAAGAGTCACATTAGCAGGTAACATTGGAAGTTCTCAAGTATGAACAGGAAGAGAATTCAGTGATAAAACATAGGAAGACATTAAGCAATCCTGTACCTCAATGAATAAGCCCCCTCAGTTGTGGACACGAATCTTCAATACATAGATGCACAGCCTGAACACTGATGGTAAAGGAAAGGAAAGGAAAGGAAAGGGAGGGAAAAGGGAAGGGAAGGGAAGGGATGGGAAGGGAAGAAAAAAGAAAGAAAAGAAAAAAGAAAAGAAGAAAAGAGAAAAGGAAAAAAGAAAAGAAAAAATTTTGTTTAGTAACAAAATGCATGTTCTGAAATTTGGCCTCATATTTATGTCATCCTGACACTAAGAAAATAACAGGTTGATCTGTTTATTCAAGTGTGTCTTTCCCCGAAGACTCGACTGGGAGTTACCTTATGCTAATCAGGTTTGCCAGTGGCTATGGTAGGCTCTCTGGACACCGAGCTGAATAACAGAATAAACCAGAAAACCGGTTATGAAATACAGTAGCATGGTAAGAGTAAGTGCCTGAAATTAAGCTTTTGATTTCTGAGCCATCCATTTCAAAGACCACCATGTTGAATAAATATATTGTCAGGTGTGTGATACAACTACTTAGACTGCCCCTGCCATGAAGTACCTGTTTAGAAAGCCCTGGCGAGCTCAAATAACTTCCCATGAATCACCCTGCTTTTCCCCTTCAGTAGTCAAAATCTACTCATATATAATTGTGCACTAAGGTGTGAGACACAAAACCCTAGTCACTCTGGCCATGGACCTCAATAAACCAGAAGCCTCAGCAGTGCTATCTCTCTCTCTCTCTCTCTCTCTCTCTCTCTCTCTCTCTTTCTCTCTCTTCCTCCCTCCCTCTCAATGTCTCCCTCTCCCACTGACACCTCCCCAAATGGCCTTAGGGTGTCCCACGGGCTCTCCAGGATCCCTGAGTAATAAACGTTGCATTTTTAGAGTTCTCTGATGGGTGTTCCTGAGGTGTTTCTTGCGCTTACAATAAGAACCCAAGGGCCAGTGCAGTCACAGCATAGGCCGCCAGGGAATGTGCATGGGAATGTCCACAGGCACATGGGCACAGGTGAGTGCCTGGGCTTTCAATAGCCAGAGCACCGTGTCAATAGCCAGAGGCTGAAACTGAACACTGTTAGAGTCCACATCCTCAGGAGGAATGATGCAGGTTGTGATATAAAATGATCGATAGTCTCAAGGCGAAACTGTGGTTTGTGTGTTCATGTACAATAAAATTATGGAGAGGGCTTACTGGCCAGGCATAGCTTTATTCCATATGAAGAATATAACTCATGACGATGCTCATGGAAAATCTAGGGGAGTTTACTTGGCATGGTATAAGTCATTTGAAAGAAATTGTTTTTAGGAAATCCAACTTCCCCAATGTAAGATACAGAAATTTCTAAGGTATTTGTGGTCCAAGGTTGCAGAAAACACTGGGGACCAATGAAAATGGACAAAGGAGAAACTGTCTATGTATCAGCAGAAAGCTTAATAAAGTGAATTACGTAAATGTACAGACAAGTTGAATACAAACAAATGGAAATTCCAGGAAATAAATAGAAGGAGCAGAAATTTACTTCCACCGTCTGATCTAGGAACAGCAGTTCTTGGCTCTGAAGCTTTGAGCCCTGCAATCACGGGCACTTCTTCAGCCCCACAATGATTAGACCTTACATCGCTGGAACCCCAACGATTCTCTTCAGAGCCCTCTTTATGTCTTTGTTCCTCAGGCTGTAGATGAAGGGGTTCAGCATGGGCGTGACCACCGTGTACATCACCGAGGCTGTGGCACTTGAGTGGGAGCTCTGGGTAGCAGCAGAGCTAAGGTACACTCCGAGGCTGGTACAATAAAATAAGGAGACAACCGAGAGGTGAGACACACAGGTAGAAAACACTTTATACTTGCCCTGACCCACCGCGGTACTGGGGCGTGTGATGAAAAGGTCTCCTTGTGGAAATCTGATTTCCTCCCTGGATGGCAGATAATAGGGACAAAAGCTCTGTCTTCAGCCAAGACAGCAGGAAGGAGGGAAGCATCGGTCTCCAGCCAGAATTAGGACTCAGAGCAAACAGACAAAGACCATGCCCCTTCCCGTCCAAGGTGCACAGGCTGACAGACACGAGACCGGCCTTATGTATAACTCTCTGTATCTGCTCATTAGACACATTTTCCCTCTTCTAACTCCAGCATGGCTCCAAGTGGAAAATTCTTTTGTGCCCAAAGAAAATTTCTCTAAGAAATCTGTTCCCAAGAGACTCCTTTAGAAGTAGTGAATCCAGGTGGATTTTTTTTTACTCCTTTTCTTTGAACTTGCCTCCTTCCTCATAATCTCCTAGCACCTTATCTCAGCTCCCAGTTTTAGTTTCCTCCAGGTCTAAGACTGAAGAACCCACTAGGGCTAGGTCTCTTTATCTTCAAGGCACTGACTTGTGGTGGGGACCCAGAGATCTCCAGACATGTTTATTCTTCTTTTAAATGAGGTGGAGAACTTGGTTCTTCTGATAATAAACCTTGGGCACTACGCACATTGGGTTCAAGATACATTTGCCATTACAGTTAGGAATTTCTTACTTTATCTCAAGCTAAAAGCTGTCCCTCAGTCCCACTTATAAAGTGTTTGTTAATTATAAGATATATTCTTAGGTCTTTGTATGTGCTATCACCTGTACTGAGCACCTTATGGGGATTATTTGATTCAGTTTTCTGTAAACATGTTATCCCTGAGGAGCAACATTTCTGAACTCCCTTCTCCATGCAGGAATAGCGCTTGGTGGCATCTAGCGATCTGCCCGAAGTCGTTGCTCAAGTACACAATGGGCCATGAGTGTGATTCTGTCAGGATGCTTCTAGTTCTCAAGCTTGGGGACAGTGGTCCTCAACCAGAAATGAATTTTCCCCTGGGCATGGCTGGTAATGCCTGATGCTCTCAACACCTACGTCCGTAAGAAAACACCCTCCACAAATAGAATTATGCTGTCCCAGATGTCAAAGTTAATAAGTGAGAACACCTATTCTAGACCAACACTTCTCCAACTTCACCTTGTCTGCAAGGTGTCCATGATTCTACACGATCCCACTACAAATGCAGGAGTTGAATCACAAGTCCCGGTGGCCCAGAGATTCTGCCTTTAGAACAAGCTGCTAGGTGACATTGATGCATGAATCCTGGTCTATAGACCACTCTTTGATGAGCAAGCCTGGGATCCTGTGTTAGAGATAGGCATAGGAAGTTTTAGGTCTTCCGCACCAAAGATCATCACTGCATCTCATTTTGAGGGAATAATGTACGCACTCATTTTAGAGGCTGTGTAAATTCTGTTTGCTTCTTTCATATACAGATCCTTGGGTGACACAAATTAATACACTTCTGAAAACACTTTCTTAGAAAGCAAAATTAGGGCCTCTCAAATATGTGCACACCCTAATCCCCAGGAACCTATCAACATGTTATTTTTTACAGCGAGGGAGAATTAAGGTGGCAGATTGAACAGGATTGCTAATCAACTTACAGTAAGATAGAAAGATTAGTGATGGTGGGAGAAATTGAAACCCTTGTGTACTGTTGGTGAAAATGTATATTGGTGAGGCCTCGTGGAATGAAATATTGATTAAAAATAGAACTAACATATGATCCTGTAACTGCACTACTGGATATTCACCCAAAGAAAACATAAACATTAATAGGAAAAGATATATGCACCCCTGTGTTTTTTGCAGCATTATTTATAATAGCTGAGATATGCAAACAACCCCAGTGTCCATCAATAGATGAATGGATAAAGAGGATGTGGTATATAGTATACAATGGAGTATTACTCATTTACAAAAAAAAGATTGAGATCATGTCATTTTCACAGATGGACCTAGAAGGTATAAGGCTAATTGACATAAGCCAGTCAGAAAGACAAATAGCACATGATCTCACTGATAAGTAGAATTTCAAAAACAAAACAAAACAGAAAAAAAAAGAGACAAAAAAACAGACTCTTGAAATATAGAGAATAAATGATGGCTTCCTCAGAAGAGTCGTGCAGGAGGTTGGGTGAGAAAGATAAAGGAGATTAAGGGGACACTTATCTTTTTTTTTAATGAAGTCGTAATAGTTTATTTCCGCTTTTCTCTCCCTTGCCTCAGGAGACACATCTAGAAAGAAGTTGCCAAGGCTGATGTCAAAGGAGGTTACTCTCTGGGTTCTCCTCTGTGATTTTGATGGTTTCCTGTCTCACTTATCGGTCTCTCATCAATTTTGAATTTACTTTTGCATGTGGTGTAAGAAAGTGGTCCAGTTTCATTCTTTAGCATGTTGCTGTCCAGTTTTCACAGCAACATTTGTTGAAGAGACTCCCTCATTCCCATTGCATTTTCTTTCCTGCTGTGTCAAAGACTGACCACAGGTTGTGGGTCTGTTTCTGGGTTTTCTATGCTGTCCCATTGTCTACGTGTCTGCTTTTGTGCCAGTACCATACTGTATTGATCACTACAGCTTTGTAATATAACTTCAAGTCTGTAATTGTGGTGCCTCCAGCTGTGCTTTTCTTTTTCAAGGCCACTTTGACCATTCGGGGTCTTTTGTAGTTCATCAACACAAGAAACAACAGGCATTGGTGAGGATGTGGGGAGAGGGGAACTCACTTGCATTGTTGGTGGGAATGCTAACTGTTGCAGCCACCATGGAAAACAGTATGGAGAGCCCTCAAAAGAGTTATAAATAGAACTACCCTATGATCCAGCAATTACACTACTAGGTATTTACTCAAAGAATATACAAAAATACTAACTGAAAGGGATACATGCACCCCAGTGTTTTTAGCGGCATTAGCTACAATATCCCAATTATGGAAGCAACACAAGTGTCCATCAACTGATGAATGGATAAAGAAGAGGGGTGTGTGTGTGTGTGTGTGTGTGTGTGTGTAACGGAATATTACTCAGGCATAGAAAAGAATGAAATGTTTCCATTTGCAATGACTTGGATGGAGCTAGAGAGGATAACACTAAGTGAAATAAGTCAGTCAGAGAAAGACAAATACCATATGATTTCATTCATATGTGGAATTTTTTTATTTGAGAGAGAGCGAGAGGGAGAGAGAGCATGAGAGGTGGAGAGGGGCAAGGAAACAGAGTGGATCTTAAGCAGGCTCCACACTCAGCACAGCACACAATGCAAGCTCAATCCCACAACCCTGGGATCATGACCTAAGCCTATAACAAGAGTTGGAACGTCAAATGACTGCGCCACCCAGGTGCCCCTCATATGTGGAATTTAAGGAAGAAAACAACGAGCAAAGGAAGAGAGAGAGAGAAAAAGAGAGAGAGAGAAAGGGGGGGACAAACCAAGAAACAGACTCTTAATAATAGAGTACAATCTGATGGTTACCAGAAGGGAGGTAGGGGGAGATAGGAGATGGGGATTGAAGATTGCACTTGTTGGGATGAGCACCTGGTATTTTAATGGAAGTGTTGAATCACCAAATTGTACACGTGGAACTAATATTGCACTGTATGTTAATGAAAGGGAATTTAAATTAAAACATTAAAAAGAAAGTACACTTATCCTAATGAGTACTAAGAAATGTATAGAATGGTTGAATCATTATATTGTACCACTGAAACTAATAAAACACTGTATGTTAATTACACTTTGGTTAAAAAATATTTTAGGGAAAAGATATTTTTTAAAAAGACAAAAAGATAGAAAAGTTAACTGATTGTCCAGGTGGGACTAAGGTAACCATAACGGTCCTCCAGATGTTGCGGAGGGAGACAAGAAGTTGGTGTCACAGAGACTTTGAAAATGCTACCCTGCTGGCTCTGAAGGTGGAGGAAGAGGTGGCCAGCAACGGAGACTGCAATAGATTCTCCTCTGAGCCTCCAGAAGGATCTCAACACTGCAGACATCTTGCTTTTAGCCCGATGAGACTCCCTCCAAGACCTGACTCCAAAACTGTAAGAGTGTGTATGTGTTCATCTTAAGCAGCTAGCATGGGGATGGTTTACAGCAGCAGTAGAAATCTCATAGGGACATAGTCAATAAAATTCTTTGCAGGAACTGAGTTTAAGACTCAATTCTCTCATCAGAGTCCGTTGGATAAGGGCAATTGATATCAAAAACACAGTAGGTAGAAAGAAAAAATTAAATCGAGTTGGAGATATTCTGTCCCATTAGCTGGTAGAGTGAATTAATTCCTCAGGGCATAAATGTGAGTGTGGTCTATGAGGCCTTTGAGCCAGTGAGACAGGAAGGAAGTCATGATCAAACTTAAAGTCATTCTTTGTCATTTCAATCTTTGTCTGTATTTCTGCATCCTTTCATTTCATGTTGATGCAACCATTTCATGTGGATTCTTTTCAGTGCCATCTTCCCCAGTTCTCTCTCGGTTTCCTTCCAACATAAAAGATGAAATCATAAATGCATCTGTGTGTGTGCATATGCGACGACTGAACTTACTTGCAAGAAAAATGTATGCAACCACATACATACCCAAGACACAACCATTACCCTGAAATGTTTTCTTTGAGGTCAAAAAAGAAGTTCCACATATTTTATCATTCCCAGCAATGCCCATATGCAGGTATGTTTCAAATCCCACATTACCATCAAAAATAGGGAATATGATGCCCGGGATGCTTAAATTTTTAGTAATTACCTAACAAAGCAGTTAAAGCCTATGCAACAGTCTTAAGTTATACACAAATAGAAACTTGCACTGAGTACTCTTCATTTTTGTGTAGTTCCTTTAATTCACCAAAGTGTACACTTTACATATGCAGTTTAGTGTGTACAATTATACTCCAAAGATTTAATTCAGTGGGAAAAAATCTAATGGTGCATAGCTAAGGGTAGGATCTGGAGACCAGGTAGCTGATTCTCACTTAAGAGGGGTGGGAGATAGCACTTCTAATGAGGAAGAAAGCCAAGTGTTAATATGGGTCTATGAACTATGGAATTACATTAAGTAATTCCCACAATAAACAGATTTTTTCTATAAGTAGAAGATTAACCTCCGTGTACAAATGTAGTAACAAGAGCCCGTAAATTGACTGAAGACAGAAGAGCACTACAGCCAAACACAATACCACACATGAGCCTTAGAAACACAAGGTAGAGATGCACACTTGACCCCAGACCCACGAGGAGCCCAGCAGAGATCAGAAACGCTCCCCCGCATATGATTCCATTTGATTGTAAAGGTATAATGATATCTCATTTGACAAGGACCGCCTGTTATACAGCAGTAGCTGATTGACACAATAACCCAAGCTAACAGACCTGAGGCAATTAGAAGATGTGATGCTTTTTTAAAGTTTATTTATTTATTTTGAGAGACAGAGAGTGGGGGAGAGTGATGGAGTCACAGAGAGAGAGGGAGAGAGAATCCCAAGCAAGTTCCATGCTGTCAGCAGCAGAGCCCAATGCGGGGCTCGATCTCATCAACTGTGAGATCATGACCTGAGCTGAAACCAAGTGTTGCATGCTTAACCAACTGAGCCACCCAGTGGCCCCAGAAGATGCTGCTTTTTATTTGTGGCACATGATCTGACAATTGAGGAGCGCAGTCATGATCATTCTGTTGTTCTAGTTTATTTCCAATGACTTTATGAACAAGCAGTGATGGTGGCATTCTAGACACCTTGGTGAATGCTTCTACTCACCAGAGAACTACTCAGAACACACCCAGCCTGAAGCACCTCTTCAGAAAGCCATGGGTAACCTACATACTGACACATGAGTGACCCTGATTTTCCCTTTCTGTGCCAGAATTTCTGTTTTAAATTTGTCAACAAAGAGGGATCCTGCGAACCCCTAGACACTCTGACCAGAGACCCCAATAAAGGCAGGGCCTGCCATTATGGCCTCTCTCTCTCTCCTTCTGAATTTCTATACGGTCCCTCCAGACCTTTCTGCCTATTCCTTGCAGAGCCTATAAGTAATAAGCCTTGTTTTTTTAGAGTTCTCTGATAGGTGTTGTGGAGTTGTGCCTTGCAATCACAGTAAGTACCCCAAGGGCCAGTGCAGTCACAGCATAGGCTCTGGTCAGGGAAATGTCTGTGGGAATGTTCATAAGCACATGGGCATAGGAGAGTGCCTGGGCTTTCCTAGCTTAGGCATCGATGTCAATAACCTGAGGCTTAAAATGAACACTGTTAGAGTCCACATTCTCAGGAAGAGTAGTTAAGGTAATGATATAAAAAGATTGACAGACTCAAGGTGAACACTGTGGTGTTGTATTCTCCCAGACAATAGAATTATGTAAAGGGCTTAGTGGCCAAGTGTAGTTTTCTTCCATATGAGGAATGATTATTCTTTTGGGAAATCTACTTGGCATGATAGAAGTCATTTGAAATGAAAATATTTTTAAGAAATCCAACTTCTGAAAAATAAAATAGAAATGAGGGAGAGGCAGACCATAAGAGACTCTTAATGATAGAGAAGAAAGTGAGGGTTGCTGGAGGGAGGTGAGTGGGGGGATGGGTTAAATGTGTGATGTGCATGAAGAAGGGCACTTGTAATGAGTGGTAGGTGTTGCATGTAAATGATGAATCACTAAGTTCTGCTCCTGAAACCAATACTACACTATATGTTAACTAACATGAATTTAAATAAAATCTTGAAAAGAAAAAGAAAAAGAAATCCAACTTTCCCATTGTAAGATACAGAAATTTCTAGGCCTTTGTGACCCAAGGATGGGGAAAACATTGGGAACATATGAAAATGGACAAAGGATAAACTGTATATCAAAAAGATCAGAAGTTTAATAAAGTGAGTTACTTAAATACATAGAGAGGTTGAAATCAAACAAATGGAAATTTCAGGAAATAAACAGAAGGAACAGATTCTACTTCCCCAGTCTGATCAAGGAACAGCAGATCCATCCAGTCTCTGAGGCTCTGAGCCTTGCAATCATGGGCACATCTTTAGTCCCAGGACAATGGGCCCTTACATCACTGGAACCCCAATGATTCTTTTCAAAGCCTTCTTTATGTCTTTGTTCCTCAGGCTGTAGATAAAGGGGTTCAGCATGGGTGTGACCACCGTGTACATCCCTGAGGCTGTTGCACTTGACCATGAACTCTGGGTAGCAGCAGAGCTGAGGTACACTCCTAGGACTGTACAGTAAAATAAGGAGACAACTGAGAGGTGAGATGCACAGGTATAAAATGCCTTATACTTGCCCTGAGCTGATGAGATCCCACGTATGGAGGAAACTATCTTATAATAAGAGTAAAGGATCCCAGCTAGGGAAGCACCGCCCAACAATCCAGCTGCAAAATGCATCACCATGTCGTTAAGAAAGGTGTCAGAACAGGCAAGTTGGATCATCTGATTGAGTTCACAAAAAAAGTGGGCGATTTCCACCTCTATACAGAAGGACAGCCGCAACAGCATTGAGGTTTGTAATAATGAGTTCAGGGTGCTCATCATCCAAGACACCAGAACCAGCAGTCCACAGTAGGTGGGTTTCATGATGATCGCGTAGTGCAAAGGGTGACAGATGGCCATGAATCTGTCATAAGCCATCACAGCCAGTAGAAAGTTGTCCAATCCAGCAAAAAGTAGGAAAAAAAACATCTGTGTGATGCAGCCTGCATAAGTTATGACTTTTCTCTGAGTCTGGATGTTCACCAGCATCTTTGGGACAGTAGTGGACGTGAAGCAGATGTCTACAAAGGACAGGTTGGCCAGGAAGAAGTACATGGGCGTGTGGAGGTGGGAGTCAGAGCTGACGGCCAGGATGATGAGGAGGTTCCCAAACACAGTGATCAGGTACATGGAGAGGAAAAGCCCAAATATGAGGGGCTGCAGTTCTGGGCCCTCTGAAAATCCCAGAAGAAAAAATTCTGAAATTTGTGTATCATTTCCTGGTTTCATGACCTGGAGGTGACTACCAGGGAACAAAAAAAAAAAAAATACCATGACTAATTTTCTCAATAATGAATTTGCAAATATCATTCAAATGCTACATTTCTTATTTTGCATTCAAAAGTGAATATCCATCGTTTTTGTATGGAACTTGTCCCCTCTCAGCATCTCCATGCCAGCTCTGAATAGGTATTCACTTCCCACACTTAACATTTTCCCCAAGTGCTCATGTTTTCTTTACTTTTAATGAGAAATTCTGTCACGCGTTTGAGGAATAACCTTGAGCACTGACTAACCTTCACGCAAAGTGTATAAGTGTCTAGAAACAAAAGCCTGGAGGGTTCAGTGATGGAGAAAGGGGATAAGCAAATAAAGACCCAGATAAAATATCAGGAGGTTACAGGTGCCGTGAAGAAAAACAAAGCCTATGTAAAGGGAAGCGTGGATGGAGGGATGGTTCTTCCTGGTTGTTCCGGCACACCGTCACACATGTAAACAGAGCCCTTGAGGAGACAGGAAACACAAGGTCCTCTGGGGAAAAGCGTGCCCATCAGAGGGAACTATGGGTGCGACGGCTCTGAGGAAAGACGTGGGTTTTTCTAAATTAATTTTTTAAAGCATGATGGTGGTCGACACACCAGGTCACGTTAGTTTGGAGGGCGCCACACAGTGTCAACATCACGCCCTGCTCACCAGGCATCGGGCTGCCATCTTTCACCACACAGCCTGTGACAGCATCACTGACAGTATTCCCTCCGCTGGGCCTTTACCTCCTCTGAGTCTCCCCTTCCTGAACATGGAAGGAATTCCTTAACCGGAAGCCAGTGTCTCCCACTCCCCTTCACCATCCTGCCTTTTGTTGTTTGCATATTGTGTTAAAGACCCAGGCTCAAAAGAAAGCCAGTGTGTCCAGGGGAAGGAGCGAGAGGAAGACTGATGAGAGGTGGTGGCAGGGAATGTTGAGGAATGAGGTGGCCTTCCTGACACTGATGAAACTTCCCGGCACAAGGAACCCCTCCTTCACATGGTGGTCCTTGCACGTTATTAATTTCATTTCCAAGGAATCGTTGAATAGAAATGGGCCATCTTAGCTTCATATGTTGGTAGAAATCTGGCACCTGTATTTTAAGGGTCGCGTACTGGAAATGTGGGTTCCAGGACCTCTGTCTTGAGAACTGCTCATCACATACACACACACACACACACACACACACACGCTCTATAGCCTCCTTGGACCATGTCACAACCAGACTATTCTCACCTCCAGTCGCAATAATTAGGCAAACAATGATACAAGGCAAGCTGTGCAATATCAGATTGTCTTTCCTATAAGTTGCAAAAACATCCAAATTCTAGTAGTTAAGTTTCCCGTGAGCATGTAGACATGGGTCTCGATTTTAATAAGATCATTTCATGTCCAGTGTTTAAAGAAAACTAAAAAATCAAATTCAAAAACTGAGAGCAAGAAAAGTGGGGAGAAAGATCTGATGAGCTCAGGTGGCCCCTAGCGATGGTGATGAGAAAGGTGTCCCTGGTTCTGGTGACACCCCAACCCAGGCACATCTCCTTGATGCCTAGAATAATAAAACAGCAAAAACAATTTATCCAAAAGAAAAAGTATGAATGTCTTCATGTTATCAAGACATCCCACCAGAATAACAAGCAAGGAAAGACACCAACAATTCACAAAAGGAAATGCACAGAGTACAAAAAAATGGGAGATTTTCAAGGATTATTTGCTTAAAAAAACTTTTTCTAAAAAATATATAATTCCAAACTTGTATAATCAGAAACTTGGGTTTCAAATTTGGAATCTACACATATTTGCTCTTTGAACTTGGAATAGCAACAAATCTATTCTCATATGGCCCAGGAACAGATGAAGCTGGCCCTTTCCTCACATTCCTTTGTAATTCCTGGGCTTTGGGTTTTAATCTCTTTTTTGGCAAACTCATCGGGCAACTCTCCTCCTGTTTCTGATTTTTGTCCAACGTGTGTAGGCATCCCTACAGTCTACCCTATAAAATCCTGTACGTGCCTCAAAAACCTATTTCCTTTCTTCATCTGTATATCCCTGAGTACATTATGTCGCACACACGTCACTCACTCTACTTTCTTCATTTAATGTAAGATCCAAATGAGCAGGACCTCACCTCCTTTGTTCATTTTTGCCATTTGATAAAGGTGTGCATTGAGATAGAAACACACTTCTAGAAAATGGAATTTATTTTTTGAGGAACCTCCACACTGTTTTCCAGAGTGGCTGCACCAGTTTGCGTTCCCACCAACAGTGCAAAAGTGTTCCCATTTTGCCACATCCTCGAACCAGCAATAGCACTATTAGGAATTTATCCAAGGGATACAGGAGTGCTGGCTCATACAGGCACATGTATCCCAATGTTTACACTATCGACAGCACTATCGACAGCAGCCAAATTATGGAAAGAGCCCAAATGTCCATCAACTGATGAATGGATAAAGAAGATACATACAATGGAATCCAACTTGGCAATGAGAAAGAATGAAATCCTGCCATTTGCAGCAACGTGAATGGAACTGGAGGGTATTATGCTAAGTGAAACAAGTCAGTCAGAGAAAGACAGGTATCATATGTTTTCACTCGTATGTGGAACTTGAGAAACTTAACAGAAGACCTTGGGGGAAGGGAAGGGGAAAAATAGTTACAAACTGAGAGGGAGGGAAGCCAAACCATAAGAGACTCTTAAATACAGAGAACAAACTGAGGTTGATGGGGAGGTAGGAGGGCAGGGTAGAGGGGAAAATGGGTGATGGGCATTGAGGAAGGCACTTGTTGGGATGAGCACTGGGTGTTATACGTAAGCGATGAATCATGGGAATCTACCCCCAAAATCAAGAGCACATTGTACACACTGTATGTTAACCAACTTGACAATTAAATTAAATTAAATTTAATTTAATTTAATTTAATTTAATTTAATTAAAAAAAAGAAAGTGGAGTTTATAAAATAAAAAGAACAGCAGGAACAAGAAAACCAGGATAAACATAGTGGATTCAAAACAACCTTGTTAATTGAAATTGAATTTTAAAAGACTGTCTTCTGCAAGAAAAGATTAAAAATAACAATAATTTCATCGCATTAACACAGGTCTCTATATCAAAATAGAATGGGCAACAACCAAAAGCAGATACGAAAATATAATTTATAACCATCATTCATTTAAAAGTAGTGCAGGGAGCATTATCTAAAATTATAATTTCATCCTATATAAACATAAGTGGAGTCACACATTCTTGTGAGAAAGATATAAGTTGAATGCAAGAGGAATTCATGTTTCCACAGGATGGTAGAAGGATGATTGCTAGCTCTGAGAACGGATCTAATCACAAGAAGCAAAAGATAGTGAGGAATTACAGATGTGAGGGAAGGTGGCGATACATACAAAAGGCAGTTTATTACTACAAGGCACATAAAAAGCAATGGGTGGGAGACAAATATGACTGATAGACTTGACCACTCAAGTTTATAAACTCTCACACCACCCAGAAAATATATCTGTACATACATACAAGAATTAAACAGCAAATAGCAACTTGGCTTAAAATTTTGCAATTATTTCTTTTGTTGCTTCATGTTTTTATTTACATTCTAGTTGGTTAGCATATAGTTTAATATCGGTTTGTAGGAGGAGAATTATTCGTTGAAAGAATGCAATCAAAGAGCAAAAGGAAAATGATTCAGCAAGAACAACAAACAAACAAACAAAAGCAGGAACAAGAATGTTCAGACCCCAGGATACAAGGCAAAGAACTTTCCCAAATAAGTTACGACAGAGAAAGTAAATGGCTAACGAACCCAAAAATATTTTCCGGCTCCAGGTAATGAAATAAGTGGAAAATAAAGCCCTCTAGCATATGCCTGTTTGTCTTTGAAATAAAAATTTTAAATGAATACCTAATGTGAGAGAAGATTCTGTGAAATGTATGTCTTCAGAACTGCAGTTGCAAGATCGTGGCTCCCTCCGTTGGTCTGGATCTTTCTAATGGATACAGAATATGCTCCAATATACCCCATCTTAAAAATATTTTTTAAATTCCCTCACTGCACTTCAATGCTCTCCATACCTAATAGTGTTTTTTCATATTCCCTTTAACTGCAAAACTCCTTGGAAGTGTTCACATTTTCCTGGGAGTCAGTATCCCCATTCCTTCTTTAGTCTCGTCCAACTGGACTTTTATTCCCACCACCTAATTGTGGAAATAGTCCTTGCATCTCCAAGTTCACCAGACATTTCTTTTTTAAACATATTAAATAAATTGATTATAAATGAATGAATTCACCACACCAGCTTGTCTCCAGACTAGGCTGGTTAGGCTCTCAGGTGACCTCAGGTAAAAGCTTTCAGCTTCCATTCTCTCTGAACCTTTCCTGAAGTACCTGCTGAGATCTGAGACCCACCTGGATGGGGTCTCTGAGAGGAAGGTTTCCATGTGGAAGTCCAAATTCCTCCCCATTGGTTGATGATGGAAACCAAAGCTCTGTTCCCAGACCGCAGGAAGGAGTGAAGCATTGGTCCCCAAGCCAGACTTAGGAATCCAAATGCAAAAACCATGTGTCCTCCAGCTTAAGATTGGAGCAGGAGGTCAGGGGCTGCAACTGAGGAGATATTTACAGCTCCTTATGTTTGCTGTATCTGCTCCCTATACCTGCTCATTAGACACATTTCCCATTATTACTCCAACCCCTGAGCACATCTCCCTAGGGGAACTTATATGGACAGAATGGAATTTTTTCCTGTAGATTCTCTGTTCCCAAGAGATCAGATTAGAATCAGGCATATCCAATTTTTATTACCCTTCCTTGAACTTTCCTGGCTTCCAGAGCTCTAACATTGAAAGTTTTCACAGCCCTAAGTGAAAGGTTTTTTTCCAAATCTAAAACTCAGGAACTTGTCTTGACTATGTCCCTTGGTTCTCCAAAACAATGACTTGTGGTGGGAACACAGCTCCTGATAGCTCTAGAAAAATCCCTATTCCTTCTTCAACAAGCAAAGGTGTGTTCCTTTCCTATACAGTCATGGATACAACAATCCTTGGCTTCATAATTATTTTGACAAATCAGTTAAGAGTTTGTATCCTTAATACAGGTTAAAAGTTGACATTTATGAAACACTTGGTAATTCAAGCGATATTTTAAAGCATAGTCATCAGGATAGTAATGTACTGGCACAAAAACAGACACATAGATTAATGGAACAGAATAGAAATCCCAGAAATGGACCCACAACTATATGATTAACTAATCTTCGACAGAGTAGGAAAGAATATCCAATAGAAAAAAGACAGTCTCTTCAACAATGGTGTTGAAAAATTGGACAGCAACATGCAGAATGAAACTGGACCACTTTCTTACACCAAACACAAAAATAAATTCCAAATGTGTGAAAGACCTCAATGTGAGACCATCAAAATCCCAGTGGGGAACACAGGCAGCAATCTCTCTGCCCTCAGCTGCAGCAACTTTTTTTTTTAATGTTTATTTATTTTTGAGAGAGAGAGAGAGAGAGCACAAGCAGAGGAGGGGCAGAGAGAGAGGGAGACACAGAATCTGAAGCAGACTCCAGGCTGAGCTGTCAGCACAGAGCCCAATGAGGGGCTCGAACTCACAAGCTGTGAGATCATGACCTGAGCCGAAGTCGGACGCTTAACTGACTGAGCCACCCAGGCTCCCCTGCAGCAACTTCTTATTAGACATGATACCTGGAGGCAAGGGAAACAACAGCAAATATGAACTATTGGGACCTCTTCAAGATAAAAAGCTTCTGCACAGCAAAGGAAACAATCAACAAAACTAAAAGGCTGCCTACAGAATGGGAGAAGATATTTACAAATGACATATCTGATATAAGGTTAGTGTCCAAAATCTATAAAGAACTTCTCAAACTCCACACTGAAAAATTAATAATCCAGTGAAGATTTGGGCAGAAGACATGAACAGACACTTTTCCAAAGACATGCAGATGGCTGACAGACACACAAAAAGATGCTCAATGTCACTCATCGTTAGGGAAATACAAATCAAAACCACAATGAGATATCACCTCACACCTGTCAGGATGGCTAAATTTAACAATGCAGGAAACAACAGGTGTTGGCCAGGATGTGGATAAAGGGGAACCCTCTTACACTGTAAGTGGGAATGCAAACTGGTGCAGCCACTCTGGAAAACAGTATGGGAGTTCCTCAAAAAATTAAAAATAGGACTATCCTACAATCCAGCAAATGTACTACTAGATATTTACCCAAAGGATAGAAAAGTAATGATTCAAAGGGGCACATGCACTACAATGTTTATAGCAGCATTATCTACAAGAGCCAAATCATGGAGAGAGCCCAAATGCCAATTGAGTGATGAATGGATAAAGAAGATGTGGTTTACGTATACAACGGACTATTACTCAGGCATAAAAAAGACTGAAATCTTTCCATTTGCAATGAGTGCATTATGCTAAGCAAAATAAGCCAGAGAAAGACAAATACCATATGATTTCATTCACACGTGGAATTTAAGAAATGAAACAGATGAACATAGGGGAAGGAAGAAAAGAGAGAGAGGGAGGTAAACCATAAGAGACTCTTAGCTATAGAGAACAAACTAGGGGTTGCTGGGGAGGAGGCGGGCAGGGGAGGGGTTAAATGGGTGATGGGGATTAAGGAGCACACTTGTTGTGATGAGCACTGGGTGTTGTAGGTAAGCGATGAGTCATTAAATTCTACTCCTAAAACAAATATCACACTGCATGTTAACTAACAAGAATTTAAATAAAAACTTGAGGGGTGCCTGGGTGGCTCAGTCAGTTGAGCATTTGACTTCAGCTCGGGTCATGAGCTCACCGTTTCTGAGTTCAAGCCCCATGTTGGGCTCTGTGCTGACAGCTCAGAGCCTGGAGCCTGCTTCAGATTCTGGGTCTTCCTCTCTCTCTTCCCCTTCCCTACTTGTGCGCTCTCTCTCTCTCTCTCTCTCTCTCTCAAAAATAAATAAACATTTTTTTTAAAAAAAGCTTAAAACATTTAAAAAAAGATCTTTTCAGGCACCATGGGCTGAGCTTGAAATTGTATATGTATTGTCTCATTTATTTTTTTCAAAAGCCATTCTATGAGGGCCATAATGTTAGGAGCCTCATTCCACATTTGCAGAGATGTGACTTGGAAGGGTTGAGTGGTTACCCCAGAATTATGGACTGGACCATTATGAACTGATGTGCTTCTATTGGAATGCTGAGTTCTCTTGCTCTAGACCAGTGGACCTCAGCCAGGGATGATTTTGCCTCCAAAGGACCCTTGAAAATACCTGGAGAAGGTTTTGTTTGTCATAGCTTAGGAAGTGCTCCTGCTAATTTGACATGCCCAGGGTGGCCCAGAAATTCTGCCTTGTAACTAGCTCCCTGTTGTTACTTTGACGATCTTGGTCTGTAGACAACCTTTGCATATTAAGAATGTGGTCCAGTGGTAGAATCAAGTGTGAGTATTTTGGGGTTTTCTTCTATAAGAACCCCCCTACCTACCTCAGGTCTGACCTTAGGCAGTCAAATGTGGGACTCAGTGGTTCAGCTTCTTTATACACAAGTTTGCAGGTGTCTCTTTTTCCTCATGACAGGAAATGAACCTTCCAAGCCTTTGTTCCTTTATCTGTAAACTAGAGAAATTCCATCTAAGCATTTGGTGTGAGAATCCTTTTGGTTAGTAATATCTTTTTTAAAAAGTTAATGTTTATTTATTTTTGAGAGAGAGAGAGAGAGCATGAATAGAGGAGGGCAGAGGGAGACACAGAATCCAAAGCAGGCTCTAGGCTCTGAGCTGTCACCACAGAGCTTGATGCAGGGCTTGAACCTACAAACCGTGAGATCATAACCTGAGCCAAAGTCGGACGCTTAACCAACTGAGCCATGCAGGCACCCTGAGAAGTTAGTAATTTTTTAGATCTCACAGGGAATTACCTGGCACAGAGAAGGTGCTCAGTCCACAGGGGCTACTGTGACCTTCTAAGTTCCACATTGACTAAGTTGATGATGACACGCCCCTCCATAAAAGTCTCTTGGGACAGGAAGTGAGTCCAGGATTATTCTGCTTCAGGGGCAGTTTTTTGGGTGGGTTGGGAATGCAGTGGGTGTAGATGGCAGCATCCAACACAACTGGGGGCCCAGGCACTCACTGGCACACTCTTACATTCATCCCTGGGTGAAGTCCCTGGCTGAGATCTCCTGGGGCACTAAGCGTGCTGCCTTGGGATAGAGCTTATGTGGGTAAAGTATAATTGTTCCTCTTACTCTCCTCAATGCGTTCAATATTGAGTGTTTTTTGCTCCAACTTTGGGCTTGAGTTTCCTCATCAGGCCCCTGGACTTCCATGAAGATACTCTCAGCAATGAGTTACTGTCTTTTCTTAGGGAAAAGATGTGAGAAAACTCCAATTTCACCGTTTTGACGATCTGTTTTTTTAATTGGGAAAATACATGTTTTCTAGAAGCTCCACTAACAGATTTCAGCTCACATATGTTTGGGCACACTTGTGTCACATGGTATGGTCAGCAGATAGATGGCCTTCCAAAAATGTCTGCTTCCCAATCCTCAGAAGCTGTGAAAATGTTAGGTTACAAGGGAAAAGGGATTAAAGTTACAGAAGGAATTAAGTTTGCTCATCACTTGATCTTAAGATAGAGGTTATCTGGGACTAACTGGATGAAGCCCTTGTAATCCCAAGGGTCCATGAAGAGAAAAAGGAGGCAGCTTAAGGGTCCAGGAAATGAGAGAAGGGAAAGACTCAGTCAGCCACTGCTGGCATTGAAGACACAGGATGGAGCCATAGGACAAGGGAGGAGGATGTTCCCTAGAAGCTAGAGAAGGCAAGAAAGGGGGTTATCCTCCTGGAATCTCTAGAAAGGAATGCAGCTGTGAAGACATCTTGATTTCTATCCCAGGGAGACCCATTTTGGACTTCTGATCTCCAGAACTGTAAGCTAATACCTTTGTGTTCTTTTTAAGCCACCAAGTCTGCCATCGCTGGTTACAACAGCAACAGTAAGCCAAAGCACATGATGACCCCTTTATTAATGTTTTGAGTATATTGCCACCCCCATCAATATCCTGCTACTAGGAAAAAGGGGAGAATCAATATTGGAAAGGCAACATAGCCTCTGTTCTTGATTAGAACCTGTAATAAACTTCCATTTCACCAAACTGTGAAATTGACGGGAGAATAAGAAAACACAAATCCTATAAAATAAAATATGTCATATTATAATTTTTTAATGTTTATTTATTTTTGAGAGAGAGACAGAGTGTGAGCTGGGGAAGGGGAAGAGAGGGGGGAGACACAGAATCTGAAGGAGGCTCCAGGCTCTGAGCTGTCAGCACAGAGCCCAACGTGGGGCTCGAACCCATGAACCGCGAGATCATGACCTGAGCCAAAGCCGGATGCTTAGCCTACTGAGCCACCCAGGCGACCCATAAAATCTGGCATATTATAAAAGTGGAATAAAAAAAAACAATGAGGGAAGCAAGGCTTTTGAAATAAGAGGTGTTTGGACAATTTGTTATTAGTTAGAAGCAAAATAACATTAAATTTCTATCTTAATGACAACCGTTTGTTGGCATAAAGAGAGTGAACATGTAGAAAAGCAAAATGAATAAAGTGAACTTGTAGAAAAAACATAGCAGTGGACATCTAGAAGAAAGATTAGGTTAATCCTCTGAGCATAAACCAGATGGAAGAAAAAGCAAAGAACTGAGAACATAATCAATGGATTCCAGTGCCTTGAAATCTGTAGGTCCAACAATAAAGAAAATTTACAAACAAGTGTAAAACTAGGGAAAATATTTAGAACATGTTGGATATTACAAAGCATAAAGTGTAGACGTATAAAAAATTATTTTAACCCAATTAGAATAAAAATACCTGAGAAATGGTCTAAAGATGCAAACCAAAAATATAGGAAGAAAACATGCAAATAAATATACAAACTTGAAAATGTGCTAAACTTTGTAACAATCAAATGAAGTGAAATTATAATATTAAGGAAAACTTAATAAACCTCAGTGTAGGGTTTGGATTTAAAACTCCGTCATTAGACCTATACCAGGCACTGTAAAGATAGGTAAGAGACAGTTCTGAAACTCAAGAAATCTGTAAAGTGGACAAGTTGAGAAATTTAATAACGTTGATGGGACCGGAAGGAAAGTAGATCAGGAAAAAAACGTGGAGGGGATCAAATCTTTGGGTTCATTTTATTCATGTGACCTGAGAAAACATCTCTGTAAATGAGTTTTCAGGACATTTCCAAAATAGGCACACATCCCATCCCTCTGAGGATAGATATTAAATACATGAGATTTGATTCATTTTTTTTTAAAGAAATCCAAACCATTACCAAATATAACTGAGAAAATATCAGGTTCTGTTCACACCAAGTTAAAATGACTGGTTATAAAGTGAAAAAGAGAACTCAAGATATAGCCTGAAGAAAAATCGAGAGGGCAGGGAAGACCCCAGGAAAGTACTGCTTTAAAACAGGTACAACTGGGGAAAAAATAAAGATATTTGATGAAACAA
This sequence comes from Lynx canadensis, assembly GCF_007474595.2. Classification (NCBI taxonomy): domain Eukaryota; kingdom Metazoa; phylum Chordata; class Mammalia; order Carnivora; family Felidae; genus Lynx; species Lynx canadensis. Next base: position 10,664,815 of record NC_044304.2, read on the forward strand.
GCCAGATTTCTGGGCCTCCATATTGTGCACCCAGTTACCATAAGACTCCTCCGGAGACCCCACTGCTGAGAGGCACCACCCTGCTGAGGAATCTCCTTAGAGCCCCCTTCATGTCCCTATTCCTCAGACTGTAGATGAAGGGGTTCAGCATGGGCGTGACAATCGTGTACATCACTGAGGCCACCAGACTTGTCCTAGAGGATGAAGTCGCTGCAGAACTGAGGTAGACCCCAAGACCTGTTCCATAGAACAAGGAGACCACTGAGAGGTGAGACCCACACGTGGAAAAGGCTTTGTACTTGCCAGTAGCTGAGGAAACGTTGAGTATGGAGGAAACAATTTGATAGTAGGACAAAAGTATTCCGTTGAAAGGAATCACGGCCAGAATGCCAGTTGCAGAATACACCACCACGGTATTGACGAAGGTGTCAGAACAGGCAAGCTTCAGGACTTCGGGAAGATCACAAAAGAAGTGTGGGATTTCCACGTTTGTGCAGAAGGACAGCCTCAAAAGGGTCAAGGTCTCGAGCAGGGAGCCCATGATACCGAGGCACCAGGATCCCAATGCCAACAGCCCACAGAACTGGCCGTTCATGATGATTGAGTAGTGCAGGGGGTGACAGATGGCCACAAAACGGTCATAGGCCATCGCGGTCAGGAGTAAGTTGTCCAGGCATCCAAACACAATGAAAAAAAAATATCTGGCTGAGGCAGCCTGCACAGGTGATAAGTTTTCTCTGCGTCTGGGTGTTCCAGAGCATCTTCGGGACGGTGGTGGAGGTAAAACAGATGTCAGCCAAGGACAGGTTGGAAAGGAAGAAGTACATGGGGGTGTGGAGAAGGGAGTCAGAGCAGATGGCCAGGATGATGAGCAGGTTCCCAGTGACCGTGACCAAGTACGTGGACAAGAACAGCCCAAAGAGCACAAATTGAATATCTGACTTTGCTGAAAATCCCAAGAGGAGAAATTCCGAAGCACGTGTTTGATTTCCTGATTCCATGTGGATGAAACCACTACCAGGAAAGAGAGGGGGAAAAAAATCAACGTTCAATTACCATCACTTTGATGGCACAGAAATGTGGTTGCCTTCGATTTCAGGTGAATGGATTAATAAAGTACTGCCCCTTATATCATTGCCTCAGTTGGGGAGTTTTAAATGCTTTCATCCTTCCTTTGTACCGCTACTCGCTGGAAATGTAATCCTCATTCCAGAGCAGCTGTCCCCCTTCGTCGCCTGGCTACTCAGAGTGTGTTGCCCAAGAGCTTATGTGAATGCCGAGTCCCAGGCCACATTCACTCTTACCGAATCAGAAGCTACACTGCAACAAGGTCGCAGAGTCTCACCTGTTCATTCATGACTGCGTAGTGTTGGTCTAGAACCTCTGTGGCATCAGGTCCTTCAACTTTTATCTCCCCACTTTTATTTTCTTCTACATCTTGGGTCAAGCCTCCTTACTTAATATGTAGGCAAAAATTGGAGCCCAATTAATAGAGCTTTTTTCTGCCATCCGTGTGGAGTTCATAGTTTCATTCATTGGCCTTAACTATTCCAAACACTGCTTATGAAGCCTGGATTTAGTTTTTCAATGCAAATATCTATGAAAGGTATACAGGCACCGCATATTAGGCTGATGTTACATTTGGGTATTTTTTGTTTTTAAGGTTAAGATTCAGAGCTTTTATACACATACATATGTTTGTTGTAGACTGTGGGTCTAAAGTTCTTGTCTTGCAAGAAAGCGGGATGCAGGATTAAAATGGGAGAGATGGCTAATGTCCGGGAGAAGACAAGAGCCCTGATTAAGGGTCCTTGCTCTGTTTTTACTAGGATCAGAAGGCTTACAGACATGGTGATGGACGTGCACAAAGAGACAACGAAACTGTGAACATTAACTCATGGACAGGAGGGAAAGGGGGTTTTGAAGATATGTGGGGTTAGGGGGCTTGGGTTAATACAAAACAAAACCCTGGCCCCAGGAGGCTGGGTGGAAGGTTGTTTACAACAGACATGAGGCACCACCTCTGTTTACCAAAATTGGCCTAGAGGACAAGAAAGACAGAACAAGCTACCTCAGGGTCAACAAGGCACCTTTCTTTTGTTAATTAGCTCTGCTCTGGGCAACTTCACCCAGCAGAGGTCTATAGACCTATTTACCTGTTTACCTAATTTGGTCCTTCCTTCCTGGGAAAGCAGCTTTCTGCTATTGTACTAAGTTGGGGGGAGGGGGGGCGCTTCCTCCCTGAATACCTAATCTTGTTTACCTCATATACCTTTGTTCTGTACTGGGGACTTTGTCCCGCCCTCTCTATACTGGGGTCTCTGCCCAGCCCTCTCTACACCTATGTACCTAATCTTGTTTACCCAAACTTGGTTGTGAGCATCCTGTGGCTTTCTAATTCTTGATGCCTCGTTAACCCATCCTTGCAAGCCCAGGGAATTCCTAAGCTTATTCCCCGCATACATATATACACATGCACTTTAAGGAGAACCTACAAAATTCTCTCTCCAGATAAATAAGCAAACAAATTAATTAATTAAAATATTTGAGGGGCGCCTGGGTGGCGCAGTCGGTTAAGCGTCCGACATCAGCCAGGTCACGAGCTCGCGGTCCGGGAGTTCGAGCCCCGCGTCGGGCTCTGGGCTGATGGCTCGGAGCCTGGAGCCTGTTTCTGATTCTGTGTCTCCCTCTCTCTCTGCCCCTCCCCCGTTCATGCTCTGTCTCTCTCTGTCCCAAAAATAAATAAAAAACGTTGAAAAAAAAAATAAAAAAAAAATAAAAAAAAATAAAATATTTGAAACAATGGGGTGCTTGGGTGGCTCAGTCAGTTAAGCATCTGACTCTTTTTTAAATTTTTTAAATTTTTTTAATGTTTATTTTTGAGACAGAGAGCGTGAACAGGGAAGGGGCAGAGAGAGAGGGAGACGCAGAATCTGAAACAGGCTCCAGGCTCTGAGCTGTCAGCACAGAGCCCGATGTGGGGCCCGAGCCCACAGAGCTCGAGATCATGACCTAAGCCGAAGTCGGACGCTCAACCGACTGAGCCACCCAGGTGGCCCTCTTTTTAAAATTGTTTTAATGTTTATTTATTCTTGAGAGAGAGAGAGAGAGACAGAACATGAACACATGAACAGGGGAGGGGCAGAGAGAGAAAGGGAGACACAGAATCCGAGGCAGGCTCCAGGCTCCGAGCTGTCAGCACAGAGCCCAACGTGGGGCTCAAACCCACAAGCCATGAGATAATGACCTGAGCTGAAGTCGGATGCTTAACTGACTGAGCCACCCAGGAGCCCCAAGCATCTAACTCTCTTGATTCCGGCTTAGGTATGATCTCACAGTTCCTGATTTCAAGCCCCATATTGGGTTCTACCCTGGGTGTTGAGCCTGCTTAGGATTCTGTCTCTCTCCCCCTGCCCCTTCCCCAATCACAGTCTCTCTAAATAAATAAATACATGCATACATACATAAATAGATAAATAAATAAAATCTTTAAAAAGAGCTTACAAAATAATTGATGTCAGAGAAAATGATGGAGCAGAGAACTCCATAGGCCCAACACTTCACAAAAGCACTGAAAATACTGAGGAATATTGTCAGCATCAACTTTACCAGGAATTTTAAAAAGTGGTTGATGGTTTAGTTGGTTACTCATTAAATTCCCTCACTACTTAGGTGAATCCATAAGCACAGGGGTTCTTTATCTTAGAAGGAGCACTTCTTTCCTCAGCTTTGGCCTCCACTCTGAAAGATGGCCAAAGAAATAATCCCAGAGTCCCTGAGTTGGAGATTCTCCACACTCAGAAGGAATGAGATATCTATTGTTTTGAGGCCCATTGAAATTCTGCTACCTTCCTTCAGCGATATGGGGATATCCCCCTGACTGTGCCCTACATCACCTAAGACAACCCCAAGAGCATCGCCATGTCTCTTCTGTTGATCCACTGAGGGAGGACCCAAAAACTGGAAATCATTTCAAGTGTGAGGGACGAAATACTTGAGCCATGATAACAATGTTCCTGCCTCACCTATCCTACGGTGTGGCTATTACCATGTGTGATGCTTCTAGCCTATATTCAGAAACATTTCAAGAACCTGAATTGGCTGGAGACATTGCTCTTTCCATCACACAGTGTGACTTTCATGAGAATTGGGGAGATCACTGTCTTTTTGCCTTAGTATCAAGAAGGGTCAGGTTCTATCAACAATTTTATTTTAATGTTATGGATAATATGAATCTTGTAATTAATCATTGTGCCAGAGATTGCCTATGTAACACATCTATTCTCTTCTTTCCTGTTGTTGGAACCTGACTCTATTTGGAGGCGGTCATACGCTCAGCTAAGATGCTATATTTCCCACCTTCTCATTCAATCATGGATAGTTGGTGGAAAGTATGAGAAGTTATTGAGTGGGAATATTGGAGTGCTCTTTAGAAGACTTTCTCTTTTCTATCTCTTCCTTGCCTAGAATTCACACATGACCCCACAGCTGACATATCTTGGAAAACCACACACCACAGATGTGGAAGCAGAGATGGAATGAACCCTTGTTCCTCATGTTAGCATAAAGTCGTCGTGCCACTTCTTGAAGAGGGGAGGCAAATACCCCTAATTGAATATGAACCCTTTTTATTCTTAGTCTTTCCATTTATACAGCCAAATTTAATCCTAACAGCACAAAAAGAGTCGTTTGTCTTCAATGGAATTCTCAGTCATATCAGGGGCCAAATTTTGGCACCCATGGTAACATTTCATGGTAGATATTTCACTTACTCATGTAATTATTCCTCTGGGTTTGGGTCTCCTTTCCTTCGGCCACGTTATTTCTCTTGTCATATACACTTAAGGCATTTTGTCCTAAGTATTGTGTAATTTCCCCAAAATTCTTTTGGAATGTGTCATGCGAATGAGTAAGTGAATAAAGAAATGGTGTTTTTCAGATGGCACCATGTCCTGGACACTTGATCCATCATTATCAGTCCTCCCATAAGCATACTGTGACACCTCCTTCTACTCTCTCTTGTGCTGATGAAAAAAGATACACAGAATAGAAGAAACATTTCCAAGGTCTATCAGGCACTGGATGGAAAGGGGAAATTCCAACTCACATCTGCCTGACTCCAACTCAAGGCCCTTCTCACTCTGCGGGGCTGCCTCACGCATTCAGTGCTTCACAAACAAGAGGAAAGGCTAACTTGGGAATAAAGCAGAACCCGAGACAGGTGAACAGACATAAGGGAGGGACAGTTCCTGCTGCAGAAAGAGAGAGGCCCTGGAATGATGCTCGGAGAAGAGAAGTGAGAAGAATGGATCTGAGAAGGTATGAAGAGTCTTCTTCAGACTGAAATGAGAAGGATTTGGAATCAGTGGTTAAGAAAGGCATGGTTAAGAAAAGCCTTCCTGCCTTCCACACCACTTTTCTGGAGTACTTACTGGACTACTCTGGCTTTCCCAGATGCATCACTCAATGGATTTGGCTCTACTGGTCCTTCCTTCCAGGGACAATTGATGTAGAAAGGGCAAGAAATGGATGGTCAGGAGCTGGTTCTTTGGATTAGTTGGACATCTAGGAGGGTCATGGTGAGGATGCTTTCAGCCTATGGCTGTTGAGCGGCAGGTGAGCTCTGCAGAGGCTGAATTCTCAGAGCCCCATATTGCCTGTATTCCCTTAGTGGGGCTCAATTCTCTAAGCAATTTAGCTTATCAGAAGCCAAGGGACCATAAATAAAGGAAACTTTTCTGCCATTTCAGTCCCCATGTGTCCACCTTGGGAGTCAGGTGCATATTCCCTTTCCACCAATGGATCCATCTCCCCTGGAGTGGACATCTCTCCCATGCATGTAACCTCTTATGTGGGCACATCAAATACACCATCCCGTGAGCCTCTGAGCTGCTGTGAGTGACTGGATCTCCCTTGTCCAATTCAGAGATATGGCTATGTTGCCTGACCACATCCATCCCAAATAAGATCCTCCCTGAAACTTCATCCTAACTTCTATTCTTTTATTATTATTAGTTAAATTCAAGTTAGTTAACATACAGTATAGTCTTGGCTTCAGGAGTAGAACTCAGTGATTCATTGCTTACATGACACCCAGTGCTCATCCCAAAAAGCACCTTCCTTAATGCTCATCATCCACTTAACTCATTCTCCCACCCACCTCCCCTTAAGCAACCCTCAGCTTCTTCTCTGCATTTAAGAATCTCTTCTGGTTTGCCTCCCTCTCTGTTTTTATCTTATTTTTCTTTCCTTCCTCTATGTTCATCTGTTGTGTTTCTCAAATTCCACACAGCAGTGAAATCATATGATACCTGTCTTTCTCTGGCTGACTTATTTCACTTAGCATAATACCCTCTAGTTCCACCCACATCGCTGAAAATGGCAAGATTTCATTCTTTATCATCACTGAGTAGTATTCCATTCTGTATGTATACCACATCTTTAACTATTAATCAGTTGACGAACATTTGGGCTTTTTCCATAATTTGGCTATTGTTGATAGTGCTGCTATAAATATTGGAGTGCATGTGCTCCTTTGAATCAGCATTTTTGTATCATTTGGATAAATACATAGTAATGCAATTGCTGTGTCATAAGGTAGTTCTATTTTTTGAGGAAACTCCATCCTGTTTTCCAGAATGGCTGCACAAGTTCATATTCCCACCAACAGTGCCTAAGGGTGCCTTTTCTCCACATTCTCACCAAATGTTGTTTCTTGTGTTTTCTTATTTTAGCCATTCCGACAGGTGTGAGGTGATATCTCATTGTGGTTTTGATTTGTGTTTCCCTGATGATGAGTGATGCTGAGCATCTTTTCATGTGTCTGTTGGCTATCTGAATGTCTTCTTTAGAGAAATGTCTATTCATATCCTCTGCCCATTTTTTAATTGGAGTGTTTGGGTTTTTTGGTGTTGAGTTGTAGGAGTTCTTTATGTATTTTAGATATTAACCCCTTATCACTCCCATTCACTAGGTTGCCTTTTTTTGTTTTATTGTTTCCTTTGCTATGTAAAAGCTTCTAATTTTGATTTAGTCCTAACAGTTTATTTTTACTTTTGTTTCCCTAGTCTTAGGAGACTTACCTGGAAAATGTTGCTGTAGCTGATGTCAGAGAAATTAATGCCTGTGTTCTTTTCTAGGATTTTTATAGTTTCAGGTCTCACATTTAGGCCTTTAATCCATTTTTAGCTTCTTTTTGTGTATGGTGTAAGAAAGTGGTCCCATTTCATTGTTTTACACATAGCTGTCCAGTTTTCCCAACACCATTTATTGAAAAACCTTGTCTTTTCCCCATATTCTCACCTCTTTTGTCATAGATTAATTGACCATATAATCGTGGGTTTATTTCTGGAGTCTCTATTCTGTTCCATTGACCTATGTGTCTATTTTTGCACCAATACCATACTGCATTGATAACTATAGCTTTGGAGTATATCTTGAAATCTACTATTGTGATACCTCCAGCTCTGTTCTTCATTTTCAGGATTACTTTGGATACTCAGGGCCTTCCATAATTCCATACAAATTTAAGATCATTTGTTCTAGTTTTGTGAAAACTACTGTTGTATTTTGATAGAGATTGCACTGAGTCTGTAGGTTGCTTTGGGTAATATGGACATTTTCACAATATTAATTCTTTCAACCATGAGCATGGAGTATCTTACCATTTCTTTATGCTATCTTCAATTTCTTTTATCAGTGTTTTATAGTTTTTGGAGTATAGGTCTTTCACTTCTTTGGTTAAGTTTATTCCTAAGTATTTTATTCTTTTTGGTGCAATTGTGTTTTATATTTTTTTTCTTTCATTCTTAGTGTATAGAAATGTTACTGATTACTGGGTATTGGTTTTGTATCTTGCACTATAATGAACTCATTTATTCTAGTAATTATTTGGTAGAGTTTTTTGAATTTTCTATTCTTTAATGTTTATTTTTGAGAGAGACAGACAGAGTGTGAGCAGGGAATGGACAGAGAGAGAGAGGCAGACATAGAATCCAAAGCAGGCTTCAGACTCTGAGCTGTCATCACAGAGCTCCATGCCAGGCTCGGACTCATGAATCATGAGATCATGACCTAAGTGGAAGTCAGACACTCAACCAACTGAGCCACCCAGGTGCTCCTGGATTTTCTGTGTATAGAATTATGTTGTCTGCAAATAGTGACAGTTTAACTTCTTTACCAATGTGGATGCCTTTTATTTCTTTTCTTGTCTGATTGCTAAGGCTAGGACTTCCAGTACTATGTTGAATACCATACTATGTGAGAGTGGACATCTTTGTCTTGTTCCTGACACTAGGGAGAAACCTCTCAGCTTTCACCATTAAGTATGATGTTTGTTAGCTGTGGATTTTTCATATATGTCCTTTATTATGTTGAGGTACATTCCCACTAACCCCACTTCATTGAGAGTTTTTATCATGAACAAATATTGAATTTTGTCAAATGCTTTTTCTGCATCTATCGAGATGATCATATGATTTTTATCCTTCATTTTGTTGATGTGGTGTATGACATTGATTGATTTGCAAATATTGAAACATCCTTGTATCCCTGAAATAAATCACATGTGATCATGGTGAATGATTTTTTTAATATATTGTTGTAGGTAGTTTGCTGATATTTTCTTGAGGATTTTTGCATCTATCTTCATCAAGGATATTGGCCTATAGTTTTCTTTTTTTGTGGTGTCTTTGTCTGGTTCTGGTATCAGGATAATGCGGGCCTCACAGAATGTATTTAGCTTTCCTTCCTCTTCTATTCTTTGGAAGAGTTTGAGGAGAATAGATATTAACTCTTCTTTAAATGTCTGGTAGAATTCACCTGTGAATCCATCTGGTCCTGAACTTCTAGTTTTTGGTAGCTTTTTTATTACCATTTCGATTTTCTTACTGTTAATTGGTCTGTTCAGATTTTCTATGTCTTCCCTGTTCCCTTTTGGAAAATTGTAGTTTTTTAGGACTTCATTCATTTCTGCTAAGTTGTCCACTTTGTTGGCATATAATTTTTCATAGTTTTCTTACAATTCTCTGTATTTCTCTGGTGTCAGTTGTTACTTCTCCTCTCTCATTTCTGATTTTATTTATTTGGGTCCTTTCTCTTTTTTCTTGATTAATTTGCCTAGAGTTTGTCAATTTTGTTTATTTTTTTCAAAGAACCAGCTCTTGTTTCACTGACTTTGTTCCACTGATTTTTTTTTTTAATTTTTTTTTTAATGTTTATTTATTTTGGGGACAGAGAGAGACAGAGCATGAATGGGAGGGGCAGAGAGAGAGGGAGACACAGAATCGGAAGCAGGCTCCAGGCTCTGAGCCATCAGCCCAGAGCCTGACGCGGGGCTCGAACTCACGGACCGCGAGATCGTGACCTGGCTGAAGTCGGACGCTTAACCGACTGCGCCACCCAGGCGCCCCTCCACTGATTTTTTTTTAGTCTCTGTGTCATTTATTTCTGCTGTGATCTTTATTATTTCCTTTATTCTACTCATGTTGGGCTTTTTTTTCTTTAGGAATGAGTACATTGAATATAAAATCAGTACCTGATAGTGACTTAGAGCAGGCATATCAAATGTGAATTGCCTTAACTTAATTTCACTGGTCCTGTATCCATATAGACACTTTGCCTTCTTTTTAGTTAGAAGAGAGATCTTCTCCCCCCCTCCCCGTTTGACGTGAATCAGCTACCAATACTCTAGATCCTACCCTCCGCCATGCTCTACTAGAATTTTTTCCTTTTAACTATATCATTGGAATATACTTATATACATTAAACTGTGCCTATTAAATGTAGATAGTACATATGCACTTCTATATAAATAGACATTTTTGTGGTTGTGAAAAATTACCATGCTGCTGGCTTAAAACAATTAAATTTATGTTTTAATAGTTCTGGAAGTCAGAAGTCTGAAATAAGTCTTCCTGCGCTAAAAAGCACTCTGTCTGCAGAGAAGGAGGTCTGGGAGACATAAAGCTACCTGTATTCCCTGGTTCACAGTCCCTCCCTTTATCTTCAAAGCCAGCAACATAGCATCTCAAAATCTCTCTGATTCCAACTCTTCTGCCTCCCTTTTCCACATTTGGAGGCCCCTTGTGATCTATTGAGCCCACCTGGATAATCAGAACAAGTTTATCTTAAGGCCAGCTGACTGGAAATGTTGGTACCATTTTCAAACATAATTCTCGCTTGTGATGATACAAGACATAGCCCAAGAGTCTTTAATTAAAATGTGGAAATATTTGGGGGGATGTTATTCTGCCTACTAAAAGTCTTTTTCAGGGTTATATTTGAGGCCAACTCAGGGGTCTCTCGGATTAAGGAATCAAACACAGACTTTATTTCAGACTTTAGAGTGAGTCCTTAGACTTTTTCTTCAAAACTATACATGAAGAGGATCATGTGGCTTGTTTATTAAAATTACTTCAAAGCTATAAATGATAAAGTAAATCCTCAATTCAATGAATTCAAAATCAGCTCAAGGTGAAGGTAAAGTGTAAGCTGGTTAGATCTCTGGAAGGCAGGCAAGTTCATGAGAGCAAGTAATACAAAACTGGATTCACCTGACTTCTAATCTGATCTCCCAAGAACAGAGTATCAACAGGAAACTTTTCCTTTCTGTCCACTCCAGTGGCCCATGGGGAAATGATGTGCTCCCAGGTGATAGTAACAATGGCAACAGTGTCTAATGAGCAGACATAGGGAGCTATAAATATCTCCTCCACTGCAGAACCTCAGCATGTGAAACCTTGGATTGGCCAGAACATGGTTGTTGGTTTGGGGCTCCCAAGTCTGGGGGAGAAGGGACTAATGCTTTACTCCTTCCTGCTGTCCTGTCTGGGAACAGAGCTTTGGTCTCCATGATCAACCATCCATGGAGGAATCTGGACCTCCACATGGAGACTTTCATCTTATAGCTCCCTCCAGGTGAGTCTGAGAGCTCAGCAAGTATTTCCAGAAAGGTTCTAGAAAATGGAACCTGAGCTTTTTTACCTGAGGTCCCCTGAGACCAGGCAAACTCATTTATAATTAATTTATGTAATATGTCCAAAAGAGAAGCGTCCATTGGACTCAGCAATACAGGGATCATTGTTGACAATGAGTGATGGGAACAGAAGTCCAGTTGGATGAAACTGAGGAAGGAATGAGGGGAGGGGTATAAAATGGTTCCAGTGAAATTAGAACATATCCAAGGAGTTTTGCAGCTAAGGGGAGTAGGAAAACAAAGTATTAGGCTTAGAGGCATGTGCCATGAGCTTTTTAAGACATGGTGCTTTTGAGCATGTTCTGTATTTATAGAAAGACCCAGAGCCATGGTGGTAGCTGTTTCCTTGCAACAGCACTTCTTGAGACACGCATTTCTCAGCATCATCTTTTGCATCAAATATTCGCATATTAAATTATATTTAATATGCAAAAGGGGGTATGCTAACAAGCTTTACTTTGTGATTCTTCAATACCGAGAGATGTGGAAACCAGGAAGACATTTGTTCAAGGTAGAAGAAAAAACTCAGCCAATCTCTTCACCAGTGGCAATCATTCATTTACTAACGAGAAGGAACTATTGTAAGTTTTTTACATACACTGACTAACACTGTCTACCACCTTAGGAGGATGGACAGTGCTATCCCCACTATTTGAGTAAGGATCTTCACATCTGGAATGGATTCATTGTCTTTCCCAAGTTCAAACAGCTTATATGTGGTAGGTCTAACATTCAAAACCTGGTTTTCTGATTCCAAAAGTTTTGCACTTAAGATCATTGGGAAAACTCTTTTGTTATTGCATTTTGAAAAATCCCCTTTGGTTGTTATACATTGTATAATTTCTTTTGTCATACTCAGGTTTATTCCCTTTGCACATTTTTCTAGAGGAATATTCAATCATAAAAATAGTAAAAAAAACAAACAAACAAAAAAAAAAACACCCATTTCTTGTTAAGACACACTGGTTTTTTTTTTCCAGCTTTGTTAATTATTCTTGGCATCAAGGGTATGTAACTGGGGCTGGAATGCTGCCAGAATCAGGGAAGCTTTCTCCTCATCACAGTCTCTCAGGGACAATTGGAGCTTATTAGATCTTTTTTTCCCCTGTGTCCATTTCTTTCCTCCCTGTGTTTTTGGAACTGCTTCCTTATGTTTCTTTAAATACAGGACACATGATGATTAAATTAAAATGAAGCCTGATGTTTACATGTCCATGGGAAGCTTACTAACTAGAATTTAGGTATTATTTACGCATTCTTTAGGGTAAAGGTAATCTTATGTTGAGTTTGCCTTGTATCATTTCTTTTAGAATTATGATGGCTGGGGGTGACAAAAGCATGATAGTAATGCAGTGCCCGAAGGCCATAGTGCACTCTGTATTTTTGTGTGTTCGTGTGTGTGCAGTGTGTGTTGTGGGGTACAAGCAGTCCTCAGGGCAATGAGTTCATATATTCCATTATGTGACCCTTAAATGCCAGGATGTTAAGCATAGATGGAAATAAGGAAGGGATCTATCTCAATTCACAGAATACCTTAGAACAAAATTAATAAAATGCCAAGCACACCATGGAAGGAAGGACTCCCTGTGTCTTGAAGTTTCAACAGTGGTGGGAGAGCCACCTTGCCCCTCAGCATTCTCTGCCAACACCTCTCATCCCTATTCATTCCCTCCCCACACTGACTTCATTGTGAGATTTGAATATCTGGACTAAACGCCTTCTCCAGGGTCTTGGTTCTGTTTTCCCTGCAGGGCACACGCTTCCTCCAATATCGTCTGGCCTCCTGCTAAATCTTTCTGGAAGCCTCTGTTAAAGTGTCACCTTCTTTTCAGTCTTCCTAAACACCTATTTAAAAAAAGAGCCCTCCCCATCCACTCCTTTTTATGCCCACTTTTTTTCCTTCACAGCACCTGTCACCATCTGACATGGGGCTGTATGGACTTGGATTGTATGGATTTTTCTTTTTTTTTCTCCAAGTTCTTATTCAAATTCCAGCTAGTTAACATACAGTGTAATACTAGTTTGAGGTGTAGAATTTAGTGATTCAACACTTACATACAACACTTACATACCTGCTCATCACAGGTGCCCTCCTCAGTCCTCATCCCCTATTTAACCCATCCCCCCACCCCTCCAGCAACACTCAGTTTGTTCTCTAGAGTTAAGAGTCTGTTTCTTGGTTTGCCTCTCCCCCCTCCATGTTCATTTAGTTTATTTCATAAATTCCACATATCAGTGAAATCATATGATATTTGTCTTTCTCTGACTTATTTTGTTCAGCATAATACTCTCTAGCTCCATCCACATCATTGCAAATGGCAAGATTTCATTCTTTTCCTTCTTTTTTATGGCTGAGTAATATTAGTGTGTGTGTGTGTGTGCACGCGCGCGTGTGTGTGTGTGTGTGTGTGTGTGTGTGTGTACCACATCTTCCTTATCCATTCATCAGTCAATGGATATTTGGCCAAAAAACAAATAATCTAGTTTAAAAATGGGCAGAAGACATGAATAGACATTTTTGCAAAGAAGACATCCAGATGGCTAACAGACACAAGAAAAGATGCTCAACATCACTCATCATCAGGAAAATGCAAATCAAAACACTTTACCCCTGTCAGAATGGCTAAACTTAACACAGGAAACAGCAGATGTTGGTGGGGATGTAGAGAAAGGGGAACCCTTTCACACTATTGGTGGGAAGGCAAACTGGTGCAGTCCTATGGAAAACAGTATGAAGATTCCTCAAAAAGTTAAAAAAAAGAACTACCCTATGGCCCAGCAGTCACACTACTAGGTATTTACCTAAAGAATACAAAAATAAAAATTCAAAGGGATACATGTACCCAGATGTTTATAGCAGCATTATTTACAAATTATGGAAATAGCCCAAGTATCCATTGGCTGATGAACAGAGAAAGAAGCTGTGGTATATATATACAATGGAATACAGCCATCAGGAAGAATGAAAACTTGCCCATTTGCAATGACATGGATGGAACTAGGACGTATTATGCTAAGTGAGATGTCAGAGAAAAACAAATACCATATGATTTCACTTGTATGTGGAATTTAAGAAACAAAACAAATGAGCAAAGGTGAAAATGGGAGAGAGAGACAAATCAAGAAACACACTCTCTTATAGAGAACAAACTTACCAGAGGGGAGGTAGGGGTGTGTGGGTAAAATAGTTGATGGGGGTAATTAAGGAGCACCCTCTTGATGTATAGAGCACTAGGTGATGTATAGAAGTGTTGAATCACTGTATTGTACACCTGAAACTAATATTACACTGTATGTTAACTAACTGGAATTTATTTTTGTTTTTGTTTTTTTACTTTTTTATTTTTATTTTCTTTTTTTTAATCTGAAATTTATTGTCAAGTTGGTTTCCATACAACACCCAGTGCTCATCCCAACAGGTGCCCTCCTCAATGCCCATCACCCACTGGAATTTAAATAAAAACTTTAAAAAATAAAAAAGAAATAAAGGACAATAAGTTAACAAAACCTATTTGCTTGAAAATTAATCACGTTATTTTTTTTCTTCCATAGTAGTCAACTCCACCACATGGAACTAGGCAATGATACACAAATTTCAGAGTTTCTTCTTCTGGGATTTTCAGAGGAACCAGAACTGCAGTCCCTCATATTTGGGCTTTTTCTCTCCATGTACCTGATCACTGTGTTTGGAAACCTGCTCATCATCCTGGCCATCAGCTCTGACTCCCACCTCCACACGCCCACGTACTTCTTCCTGGCCAACCTGTCCTTTGTAGACATCTGCTTCACCTCCACCACCGTCCCGAAGATGCTTCTGAACATCCAGACCCACAGCAAGGTCATAACCTATGCAGGCTGCATCAGCCAGATGTATTTTTTCATACTTTGTGCAGAGTTGGATGACCTTATCCTGTCTGCAATGGCCTATGACCGATTTGTGGCCATCTGTCACCCCCTGCAATACACCATCATCATGAGCCCCCAGCTCTGTGGATTGCTTGTTCTGGTATCCTGGATCATCAGTGTTCTGAACTCACTGTTACAAACCTTAATGGTGCTGCCACTGTCCTTCTGCACAGGCATGGAAATCCCCCATTTTTTTTGTGAACTCAATCAGGTCCTCAGGCTTGCCTGTTCTGAGACCTTTCTTAATGACACAGTAATGTATTTTGCAACTGTGCTCCTCGGTGGTGCTCCCTTGGCTGGGATCCTTTACTCTTACTCTAAGATAGTCTCCTCCATACATGGGATCTCATCAGCTCAGGGCAAGTATAAGGCATTTTCCACCTGTGCATCTCACCTCTCAGTTGTCTCCTTATTTTGTTGTACAGGCCTAGGAGTGTACCTTAGCTCTGTTGCTACCCAGAGTTCCCACTCAAGTACAACAGCCTCGGTGATGTACACGGTGGTCACGCCCATGCTGAACCCCTTCATCTACAGCCTGAGGAACAGAGACATAAAGAGGGCTCTGAAAAGAATCATTGGGATTCCAGCGATGTAAGGACCAATCTTTCTGGGGCTAAAGATGTGCCCATGATTGCAGGGCTCAAAGCCTCAGAGCCAGGAATTGTTATCCCTTGATAAGATTGTGGAAGTAGAATGTGCTCCTCCTGTTTATTTCCTGGCATTTCCATTTATTTGAATTCAGCTTCTCCATACAATTTAAATAACCCCTTTTATTAAGCTTCTGCTCTGTCTGACATACAGTTTCCTCTTTGTCCAATCCCTACTTTTTCAAAGTTTTTTCTAGCCTTGATCAAAAATATTTGTAAATTCCCATTTATGTCATGGGGTAACATGGATTTCTGAAGAATAATTTCTACTCAAACAACATATACCATCCCAAGTAATTTTTCTCCTGTTTTACTACAAGGATAGTCATGAGTTATATTATTCATAGAGAAAAAACTACTTTTGATAACCAAGGCTATTTGTATAATTTTATAATACAGGAAAGTATGAGACTGCAGTTTTTCACTTGTGCACATCAATATTTTGTACATCACTGTCTTGACTTGTCATTCTGACAACGTAGACTAACTTATAGTTCATCTTATAGTAAGCCATTGGGTTCCATTCTCCTTATTATAATCATGTGGTCCTATGCAGGTATATGCTACCACAGTGATTGACAAATATTACCAAATACACGTCTCCCTGTGGCATCTACACAGAAACATATATTTCAATAAATAAACTTCATATGGTCTTTGATCCAGGGAAGATCTTACATATAATGAAGAAAAATTGAAATTATACTTTGTATTACTGAGCAAAATATTTCATTTCATACAGCCCGTCTACCTATTGAAGTATGGAGTTTGGTGTCCTTGTACGAGACTTGGGTTTTTTCCACTGGAGTGAAGAATTGGTTGGCATATTTATGGTGTTTTTACTGAATCACCTTCCTCTTTCTGCTACATACAAATAGGACTCTTTCCACTGCTCTGAATGAAATATCTCCTCTTTTCTAAATTTTGCCATAACCATGAAATGGGCTTCTGGTTGAACGATATCAGTATCATCCATTATACATCAGACATATATATCCTCATGATCAAAAGATGACTCATTAAAGAGATTGAATTCCTGTCCAGCCATATGATTCAGGTCACAACTTTGGTGCAAAGAAGTATGCCCTTCCAACCTCTCTTGGTTACCTGGATGGAACCCTAATAAAGTCTCTTTTTAATCAGGTCATTGAAAGAAATTTTAATAGCAGAGTGCTAATGAATTCTGTCCCCAAATATCAGCACAAATGCCTAGAATGGGAAGATGTAGATTATTATAATTTCTCTCAGTTCTGGTGGCTTTTATAATTATATACCTGTTTGCTAGGATACAAGCAATTGTATCAAGCCATTGTGAAACAAGCCATTCTTGAAAACACATGTTTTACTATAATGCCTTTATAATTGGCAATAATATGGGATTGTCTTGTGGGGAGTTGTTCTGATCTATTCTGAACTGCTTAACAGTTTCTACATTGCATTTCTTTCTCTTTTTTTTATAAAAAGAAATTTCTTTTTATTTTAGAGAGAGAGAAACCATGCAAGCAGGGGAGAGGGGCAGAGGGAGAGAGAGAGAGAATTCCAAGCAAACTCCATGATTAGCATGAAGCCCAATGTGGGGCTTGATCCCGTGACCCTGGGATCACGACCTGAACAGAAATCAAGCATCAGATGCTCAACCAACTGAGCCACCCAGGAGCCCCTTTTGTATTTCTAAAGATCATCCACAAAGGTGTGTGGAGCTGTAGTTCACTTCCTTCTTCAACTAATACATGATATTTACTCCATTTGTATATGTAGGTTAATCTTATCGTTTATGGAAAAAATAGTTTATCAAATGTAAATTGCCTTAATTTAATTTTGCTACTTCTATATCCATATATGACACTCTGCCTTCTTCCCAGTTATAAGACATTTGTCCCACCTGTCAGGTGGGACTCAGCTACATGTACTCTTGATCCAATGTGTGTCACATACCACTAGAATTTTAAATCCTAACTAATTTATTGGAATATAATTACATACCATAAACTACACATATTTTAATTTTTTAATGTTTATTGTTTTAAAAGGAAAGAGAATGCAAGCAGGGAGCAAAGGGCGGAGGGGACAGAGAGAGAGAGAGAGAGGGAGAGAGACAGAGAGAATTTTAAGCAGGCTCCACACTCAGTATAAAGCCCAGCATGGGGCTTGATCCCACAATCCTGGGATCATGACCCAAGCAGAAATCAAGAGTCAGAGGCCCAACCAACTGAGCCACCCAGGTGCCCCTAAACTACACATATTTTAAATGTACAATTTGCTAAGTTAAAGGAGCCATACTTGAATTAAGAGTGCATACTGCATGGGTCAATTTGTAAGAACTTGAGAAGATGCACAGTAAGCTTTATCTGCATTTTTATGTTATTATTAAAAATGCAATTCATCTGAAGGTCAATTTCTGAAGGTAACATGGAACTCGAAATGAATGTTGTAAGACAAAATAAAGTGTTGGATACATCGGGTCAAGTACAAAGAAAACATTTAAGAGTGAAGAGGTTGTGTATGTACATGAGTGTGTGCACACGCATACATCTTTCAAATAAACACACTCACCCACATATGTGCACATATACACAGACTCATTTATAAGCCCACCTAGTATGTTGAAAGGAAACTTGAGAGAAAGTTGCAGAATATTGAAATGAAAAGAAATGTTTGCATCAATGTGAAATTGAAAGAACGTAGTACTTTGTACACAAAAAATTATTTAGTTATTTTTAAAGTTTATTTAGAGAGAGAGAGGGAGGGGAAGAGAAAAAGGGAGAGAGAGAATCCCAAGCAGAACCTTTGCTGTCAGTGTGGAGCCCAACATGGGGCTCGGTCCCACAAACCGTGAGATCATGAGCTGAGCCAAAATCAAGAGTCGGACGCTTAACTCACTGAGCCACCCAGGACCCCCTGGACACAAAGTTTTAAAGTAGCATGAGTGACTTAATTTAAAAAAAAACTTAGGGTGATTTATTTTTTTTAATTTTTTTAACATTTACTTATTATTGAGAGACAGAGACAGAGCATGAGCATGGGAGGGGCAGAGAGAGAAGGAGACACAGAATCCAAGGCAGGCTCCAGGCTCTGAGCTGTCAGCACAGAGCCTGACTCAGGGCTTGAACTCACAAACCGTGAGATCATGACCTCAGCTGAAGTCCAACGCTTAACTGACTAAGCCACCCAGGCACCCCTTGGGTAATTATTTTTAAATAATGAATCACTCTTCCTATCTTAATGCCACAAAGACCTCAAAATCAGAACCATATTTACATTTATGCAGTGGACCAAATACTTCCAAATGAACTCTATGTCTCTACTCAATGTGGGATTTCAACACTTGATACCTTGGCCCAAGGAAAGTTAACTGAATGATTTGAGAAGTTCAAACGCAGTTCCTGTGAACAATATCTTATTGGATAAATATCTGGATTAGATTCCTTTTGCTGTTGTCATACTAATGTCTCAAGACAAATAATTCTCTGAAAGTTCTAGAGATCAGAAGCATGAAAGGGATCTCACTGGGCTACAATAATGATGTCCATGGGTGGCGATCTTCATGGATGCTCCAGAGGAGAACAGACCTTTTCCTTGCTTCACAGTCTACAGGGCCCACAATTCTTACCTCACAGCCTTTCCTCCATCTTGGAAACCAACAGAACAGTACTTTCCAATGTCTCTCTGACTCCATGTTTCTTCCTTTTCTTCCACATTTAGAGGACCGTTGTGATTACACCAGACCAGTGTGGATAATCCAGGCTTATCTTCTTCCTTTTTTTTTAAGCTTCTTTATTTTTAAGTTTATTTCTTTATTTTGAAAGAGAGGGAGAGACAGAGAGCGCAGTGTGGAGGGTGGGGGCAGAGAGAGAGGGAAAGGGAGAATCCCAAGCAGGCTGCACAATGTCAGCAAGAAGTCTGATGCAGGGCTCAACCTCACAGTTCATGAGATTGTGACCTGAGCCAAAACCAAGAGTCAGACACTTAACCAGCCTAGCCACCCAGGCGCCCCCAACCAGGCTGATCTTCTTATCCTCAGATAATGATTCAGAGCTTTACTCCATCTGCTATCTTAATTACCCTGCCACGTAAGCTAACATTTTCAAACGTTCTTCAAGATGAATCTTTTGGAGGCCCTTATTCCGCCTACCACAAAATCTTCCTTTTCATATATTATTTAATATCCCTCAAGAGCCCTTCTATTTAAAAACTCAAGCGTAGAATCTTTCATCGCCCGAAGAGTGAGTGAAATACTACTCTTTCAAAAATACGTGCAAGGAAGATAGATTCCTGGTGGATAAGACCTAGAAGCACCTACACGTGGATCTCACACAGGACATCAGCTTCGCTCCCTAACTGTGACCCATAGACCAGGATCCCCAGCGTCAATACCACCCACCCAGGAGCTTGTTAGAAATGCGGAGTCCCTGGGCCCACTAGAGGCCTGATGAATCAGAATTGGCGTCTTTTCTTTTTTAACTTCTTTAATGTTTATTTTTGAGAGAGAGAGAGAGAAACAGAGGGCGAGCAGGGGAAGGGTAGAGAGAGAGGGAGACACAGAACCCGAAGGAGGCTCCAGGTTCTGAGATGTCAGCGCAGAGCCCGACTCAGGGCTCGAACTCGCGAACTGTGAGATCATGACCTGAGCCGAAGTAGGACGCTCAACCGTCTGAACCACCCAGGCACCCCTGGAATTTGTTTTTTAATTTTTTTTTTCAGAGACAGAGAGTGCATGGGGAGGGGGAGTGGGGCAGAGATAGGAAGAGAGAGAATCCCAAGCAAGATCCATGCTGTCAGCACAGAGCCCGTCACAGGGCTCCATACCACGAACCATGAGACCATGACCTGAGCTGAAATCAGGAGTCAGACACTTAACCGACCGAGCCCTCAGGCACCCCCAAAATTTGCATTTTTGACAGCTGGATAAATTACTTTTGTTGGGTGCTGTCCTGTGGGTTGAGGAGTTTGAGAGCATCCCTTCAGACATGGCCAAATATCCCAGGGTGAAGTCATCTCTGGTTGAGAACCACTGGGCCAGAATTTCAGAACTGAAAGCACCCTAACATAATTCTCATCAAAACCCCATTCCCTACTTGCTTTATACATTAAAGCAGCACATTAAATCTCTCTGAGCCTGATTTCTACAACCGAGAATGGCGTCCCTAAAAGTATAGCTTCACAGAAAGCACGTTTAAAAAAAAATTGACACTCCCTATAATGTGCTAAGTAAGCTAGGTTATGGTGCAGGAAATGTAAATGTGTCTCTAATAATTAATAAACACTTTAGAGTGAGGGACTAAATGGCAGTTCTTAACCTGTGATCTATGAAATTCCTAATTGTTTTGGCTAAACTATCATGAAGCCAAGGAGTGTAGTACCCAAGGTTATACACTAAAGGAACAAATTTCTCCCCCTTCTTGAAGAAGGAAATAGTAGTTTTCTAAAGATATCAGGGGTGTGCCTCCACCACAGATCAATGTAAGGGAAGTCGTCTGATGAATTCCTCTGTGTTAGATTTTCGAGAAAACTTGAAGCCAGGGTTGTAATGAGGTGCTGGGAGGTTTAGACCTCCAGAAACAGGAAAACTAATGGAGACAATGTAATAAAAACTGAATTCACCTGGCATGCAATGTAGTCTCCTAGGAACAGAGAATCTGCCAGAAATATTTCCATTGTGTCCAGACCAGTATCCCAAGGAGACATCATGCACTTAAAGGCTGGAGCACCAAGAGATAAAAATGCCTCATGAGCACATGCGGGGAGCTGTAAATATCTCTTCTGCTGCAGAACCTCAGCATGTGCGTTTTCACTGGACAGAACATGGTTGTTGCTCTTGGAGTCCTAAATCTGGCCAGGAGACCAATGCTCAATGCCTCCCTGGTGCCTTGTCTGGGGACTGAGTTTGATGTCCATCGTCAACTATCCAGGGAGGAATTTTGACTTCCAAAGGGAGAACTTGCCTTGTGAGTTCATGTGCAGGTGAGTTCAAGAGCCCAACAGACACTGCAGGAAAGGATCAAAGCAAATGGAAGGCAAGAACTCGTACTGGAGGTCACTGAGAAAAATCCAGCATAGCCCAGATGCCAGAGATTACTGTCATTGTTGGCTGGCTTTACCAAAAAAATTATTTTGTTTATTTATGATGCTTTAAAAAGTGGATATTGCAATCAGAAATGCAAGGATCCATGTTGGTAATTAAAATGATATTAATGGAAGCCCAATTTGAAGGAAAGAAGAAGGCACAAAGTGCTTCCAGGAAAAGTAGAACATAAGTACAAGGATCTTATTAATTAATGGGAGTACACAAACAGGGTATTGGCTGTGGAGAGACATGCAGTGAAGCAAGGGCATTTCTTTTTATTTTAATGGGACATCTTAGACTATGCTTCCATATAGATGAAAAGATCCAGACCAAGGAACAATTGCAAATACATCCTTGCAATAGTGGTGCACGAAACATACACACATCATCTTCTCTCATTCTGGGTATTGGAAAAAAATTGTGATTAATACATGGAAATAGGTTGCTAATGAGCTTTATTTTGCATTATTTTATAACCTGTGAGGCTGAATGTACTTGTGGGTTTGTTAGTCATTTGACAGCTTCTCTGTTAAAAATTGTCTGTGCAAATCCTTTCCCTTTGGATGGTGTTCTACAAGTGTTTAGATTTCTTTTTAATCCTTGGGGCACCTGGCCGGCTCAGTCGATGGAGTGTGTGGCTCTTGATATTGGAGCTGTGAGGTTGAGCCCCACGTTAGATGTAGAGATTGCTTGAAAATAAGAGCTTGAGAAAAACAAAAATAAAAATTTGACACCTCGTAACAAAGAATTGGAGTTTTTATACAAACTGTCGGCCATTTAGTTCTTTTATGTATGTATAAATGTATTTGTGAGGAATGTATGAAAGTTTATGAATTTTGTGTGGTCAAATCTATCAGTCAGTCATATCAGGCTCTCTCAATTGCTTAAAAATTTTTCTTGAGGTATAACTGACATACAACATCCTATTAGTTTCAGGCATACAACATAATGATCCCATACTTGTATATATCACAAAATGATCACCACATCTGTCACTGTGCATAGTCACAAAATATTTTTCTGTGATGAGGACTTTCAAGATCTACTCTCGGGGCGCCTGGGTGCTCAGTTGGTTAAGCATCCGACTTCGGCTCAGGTCATGATCTCATGGTCCGTGAGTTCGAGCCCCATGTCGGGCTCTGTGCTGACAGCTCAGAGCCTGGAGCCTGCTTCACATTCTGTGTCTCCCTCTCTCTCTGCCCCTCCCCTGTTCATGCTCTGTCTCTCTCTGTCTCAAAAATAAATAAAACATTTAAAAAAATTAAAAAAAAGTAAGATCTACTCTCTTAGGGACTTTCCAACACGTGATACACTATTATTAACTGTATCATCAGTCTGTCCATTACATCTCAGGCATTGCTTTTTTGTTTTTCTTTTTTTTTTTTTAATGTTTATTTACTTATTTTGAGAGCAAGCACGAGCAGTGGTAGAGGCAGAGAAAGAGGAGAGAGAGAATCTCAAGTAGGCCCTGTGCTGTCAGTGCAAAGCCAGACATGGGGCTCGGTCTCAAGAACCATGAGATCATGACCTGAGCTGAAGTCAAGCGTAGGATGTTTAATCAACTGAGCCACCCAGGAGCCCCTCTTTTTCATTTCCTTATGAACAAAGTGGGGCAGGCTGGTCAGTATTCTTCATGTGTCAGTACTTGCTATACACGAGAAAGAAAGTGCTTCATTCTTAGCGGTAATAAATTACCCTTTATGCATGTTTCTGACTTGTTTTCACATCTCTGTTGCTAAAAGAGATGTGAAATCTTTTCACTCTCTTTTTGGCCTTTGGGGATTAGATCTATTTCTGAAGGTTGCATCACCTTTGGCCATCATCTGGAAGGTATTTTTCTTTACCAATTGACTAAAGATTGCCTTTCCATTCTATAAGCCTATGTGAATCCGTGTATCTTTAAGTAAGATGAAATCACAACTTACCGCTTCCTCCCACAAGGTAAATGCCCTTCTGATATACCTTTTTATTTCCAAGTCTTTGGCAATTTAATCTTGAATTAGTGACCCATGGTGGGGTCATTACGTTGTTGCTCTTGTACGTCTTTCTGTAACTTAGTAGTAGATTTTCATTCCATTTTGTTGTTTTCATTCAATACAGTTGTTTAGAAACAATAGACTTGGGGCGCCTGGGTGACTCAGTGGGTTAAGCGTCCAACTTCGGCTCAGGTCATGATCTCACGGTTCGTGGGTTTGAGCCCCACATCGGGCTCCATGCTGACAGCCCAGAGCCTGGACCCTGCTTCGGATTCTGTGTCTCCCTCTCTTTCTGTCCCTCCCCCACTCGTGCTCTCTCTCTGTCTCTCAAAAATGAATACGTGTTTAAAAAAAAAAGAAAAAGAAAAAGAAACAATAGACTTAACAGAATGTCATTCTCACTGATAATCTTTGTTCCAGAAGTTCTTAGTTTCTTTTAAAATTTCTTTTCCACTTTATGCATGTATACATATTCACACACTTGCATACAAATGCTTCAATAAGATGCTATGCACATCTTTATGTTCCAGTGCGGCCTTTTCTTCTACCCTGTGTCCCTTTTTCCTTCTTTCTTTTTTTTTATTTTTTAAATTTTTTTAACGTTTTTATTTATTATTGAGAGACAGAGAGACACAGAGCATGAGCAGGGGAGGGGCGGAGAGATGGAGAGACACAGAATCTGAAGCAGGCTCCAGGCTCCTAGCTGTCAGCACAGAGCCCCACGCGGGGCTCGAACTCCCAAACCGTGAGATCATGACCTGAGCCGAAGTTGGACGCTTAACTGACTGAGCCACCCAGGCACCCCCCCCCCTTTTTCCTCCTTTCTTAATAATTCTTCGTGGACTTGCCTCCCATCCACTAATATAATGCTGGCTCCTTATTTCAATATCTGTGTCACCTTCAAGACGTTGCTGTGCAACTCACACATGCAACGGTCATTCATATTTTTTCTTAATATATCACTGCTATCAAAATATTTGGGGACTATTAAGTTAAGACCATGCTTCTCAACCTGGGGCAATCTTGTCCCCCAGGGAACGCTGAAGTGATATGCAGATATTTGTCACTGTGAGGCTGGGAGGGGCAGGTGGCCGTCAAGGATGCTGCTAAACAACATAGAATTCCCAGGTAGACACCACCACAGAGGAGGATGTGGCCCAGAATGTCAAGCAGAGCACAGATTGAGAAACCCTAAGCTGAAGAAAATCTGTATTTTGAATATTTATAGCTGCCTTCAGATTGCTTCCCCATCTTTCCACACTTCCCATTTCTGCCAGCATGATTAGAGAGTGCCCCTTTCACTGACAGTTAAGAAGTTCCATCCCCAATCAACATGGCAGCCCATCTCAGGCTTTCCTGGGAGATGGGTGGGAAAGGTAAATCCTTCTTGTTATTTTCTCAAACGCTCTACAGTGTCTTGTCAAAAAAGATAAAAACCCAAAGAACGGGAATAACAAAGAAAAGGTGCCACATAAGAAGAGTGAGAAAGAAACTTGCTTCATCCAAAACCAGGCTGTATAAATCAATCGGTCAAATACATGCAGACCAGCCAGAAGGAAAGCAAGCCTTCAGCTCCTTGATTTCAAAATAGCCCAACTTCTGAATTAGTTAACATACAGTGTAGTATTGGTTTCAGAAGTAGATACTACGGGTTCGTCACTTACATATAACACCCAGCACTCATCCCAACAAGCGCCCTCAATACCCCTCACCCATTTAGCCCATCCCATCACCCACCTCCCCTCCAGCAACCCTCAGTTTGTCCTCTGTATTTAAGAGTCTTTTGTGGTTTCCTCCTCATGCCCATTTCACTTCTCTCTTTTCTCTGTGTTTACTGAACAGATTGCCCATGTTTTCTTTGAATTTATGTGAAATAGAAAATGAGCATACTGATGGGGAGCCCCAAGTTTATTTGCCTGTAGGAATTTCTGGGTACCATTTCCGCATTCTGTAGGGGACAGATAACAAGATCTGGCCAGCTTGAGGTGTATCTATCGCTGGCCTAACTAGTGTAGCTGGGTGTGATAAAGGCATGACAGTCAGTAGCCCACAAGGCCATAGTGGGTCATGGTGTGTGTGTGTGTGTTGTGAACTGAGGTTAATCCTCAGAGCAGGGATGCCAGGGCTCGCATATTCCAAGGTAATTCTTATTGACAGGGGCCAGAACTCAGTCAACAGAAGTTATTAATGGGGATGTCCATTTCAACTCACAAGACACTTTTATAACAAAATTAATAAAGTCCTTCAAAAAACTCATAAGTGAGGGATTTGCTCTGTCTTTAAGTGTCAGCTGTTGTGGGCTAGCCTCTCCATTCCTCAACACACACTGCCACCACCTCTCACCCCACTCCTTCTGGCTCTTTCCCCTTGACACCTGGCTTTCTTTTGACACATGATTTTCTGAAACAAGCCCCTTCCTCAGGCCCTTTGCACAGACCTTTGCCCCTGCTGGGCACACACTTTCTGAGATCACCTCAACTTCCTTCCTATCTCCCTCGAGGTCCTGTTCAAATGTCATCCTTTTCTTCACAGCCCCTGTCACCATCTGATGTGTTATTTGATTATTTTTATTTGCTTATCATTCTTTCCCCATTCTAGGATGATAAGGAATTTTGTTTTTCAGCACCCTATATTCATTGCATATACAGTGCCTTGAATGTGATCAATAAACAGTATGTACTCTTTAAAGGGGTAAAAAATATTCTCCATAAAACAAGACCATACATTATGCTCAAGGAGCCGATTGAGAGTAGAAATGGAATTTTTAATAAGAAATGGTGCTAGAGATGCCCTAATGGGGTTGAGACCATATACCTATATTGTTTTCACTCATATGTGGATCTTGAGAAACTTAACAGAAGACCATGGGATAGGGGAAGGCGGGGGGGGGGGGGTAGTTACAAACAGAAAGGGAGGGAGGCAAACCATAAGAGACTCTTAAATACAGAGAACAAACTCAGGGTTGATAGGGGTGGGAGAGAGGGGAAAGTGGGTGATGGGCATTGAGGAGGGCGCCTGTTGGGATGAGCGCTGGGTGCTGTATGGAAACCAATTTGAGGATAAAATATATTTAAAAATTTTTTAAAAGAAACGTATTTCCTGACTCTAAAGTATAAATGGTAGTTCTCACGCTAGGTTACTAGCTTGTGTGAAAATTAGTGATTTATTTCTCTGTATCCTGGTAGTAATCTCCAACACATGGAGCCAAGGAACCTTACAGCCATTTCAGAATTTCTTCTTCTGGGATTTTCAGAGGAACCAGCATTCCAGCCCCTCATATTTGGGCTTTTCCTCTCCATGTACCTGATCACTGTGTTTGGGAACCTGCTCATCATCCTGGCCGTCAGCTCTGACTCCTGCCTCCACACCCCCATGTACTTCTTCCTGGCCAACCTGTCCTTTGTGGACATCTGCTTCACGTCCACCACTGTCCCGAAGATGCTTTGGAACATCCAGACACAGAGCAAACACATAACCTATGAGAACTGCATCACACAGATGTATTTTTTCCTACTCTTCGCGGGATTGGACAACTACATCCTGACCGTGATGGCCTATGACCGATTTTTGGCCATCTGTCACCCCCTGCACTACACGGTCAGCATGAACCCCCGGCTCTGTGGGCTGCTGGTTTTGGTGTCTTGGATCATGAGTGTCCTGCATTCCTTGTTACAAACCTCAGTGGTGCTGCGACTGTCCTTCTGTACAGACTTGGAAATCCCTCACTTCTTCTGTGAAATTAAACAGGTGGTCCAACTTGCCTGTTCTGACACCTTTCTTAATGACATGGTGATGTATTTTGGAGCTGGGTTGCTGGGTGGGGGCCCCCTTGCTGGGATCCTTTACTCTTACTCTAAGATAGTTTCTTCCATATGTGGCATCTCATCAACTCAGGGCAAGTATAAAGCATTTTCCACCTGTGCATCCCACCTTTCTGTGGTCTTCTTATTTTACTGTACAAGCCTAGGTGTGTACCTTAGCTCCACTGCTACCCAGAGCTCCTACTCGGGTGCCACGGCCTCGGTGATGTACACGGTGGTCACGCCCATGCTGAACCCCTTCATCTACAGCCTGAGGAACAGAGACATAAAGAGGGCTCTGAAAAAATCCTTTGGAAAGGAAACTATGAAAGGACCAATTGCCCTGGGGCAATTGCACCTGATGGCAGAACTCAAAGCTTGAGAGCCAGAAATGGCAATTCTTTGATCAGATTGTGGAAGTAGAAGTTGCTACTTCTATTGATTTCCTGGAACATCTCTTTCTTCAACATCAACTTCTCTGTACACTTTAGGTAACATACTGTATTACCCTTTCTGCACTCTGGTGTTTAATAGTGTTTCCCTTAGTTGTTTTCCTACTCTTCTGAATTCATTCCCAATTTTGGACGATATTGGAAATTCCCATTTATTCTGTGAGATTCTATAGATTTGTTAAGAATACCCTCTTCTTAGGGGCGCCTGGGTGGCGCAGTCGGTTAAGCGTCCGACTTCAGCCAGGTCACGATCTCGCGGTCCGTGAGTTTGAGCCCCGCGTCGGGCTCTGGGCTGATGGCTCAGAGCCTGGAGCCTGTTTCCGATTCTGTGTCTCCCTCTCTCTCTGCCCCTCCCCCGTTCATGCTCTGTCTCTCTCTGTCCCAAAAATAAAAATAAAAAACGTTGAAAAAAAAAAAAAAGAATACCCTCTTCTTAAATGAAATATATCATCCTGAGCAATTTTTCTTTTGTTTTACTAAAAAATAATCATGAGTTGTACTACACGATGGAAAAAAACACATTTGGACCAAATCATAAAATTCCATGAGACGAAAGTCTGAAAGCACAACTCACCACTTCTGTGTCCATCATTCCTTTAGATATCTGTTCTTCCTGAAAATGTAGACTTTAACCTATGGTGTGTTTTATAACAAGTCATTGGGCTTTATTCTCCTCCTTAGGATACTGTTTTCTTATTCAGTTTTCACGTAATCACTAGCAAAAGTGATAATCAGATACATGTCTCCAGGTGTAGTCTACATGGAAACACAAATTCCAAGAAATAATTTGGCATAATATGGCCACAGAGTCAGAGATGAAGCAAAATTTCAGTCATGCATCTGTTACTATGCGAACGAATGTTTTCCTGCTACACATTTGCTTATTGATGATGTGAGACTGGCATCCATGTGTCGGGGGTCTATCACTGGGGCCAAATATCATTTGCATACTTATGTTTCCTATTTCCTTGTGTTCCTGTTTCTTCCTGAAAATGTCCATGTCTCCCCTAAAACTATGATTCACTGGAGTACAATTGAATATGATAAGCTGCATATACTTAATGTATACAATTTCCTGAATTACAGGAGGCATACAAAAATTAAGTTTATAGGGAAACATGGGACTGTCTCTGCAGGGCAAGGGGTGAGACTCCTGCAGCGAAGGACACAGAAAGGGGACACCCTGGCCTCTGTGCCACTGCTCACACTTTGTCCTTGTTGCAGATGCCCTCCTGAGGGGCATCCCACAACCCACTTGATGAGTGCCAAGTAGGACCAGGAGATGGAACAGAAGAGCAACATACTATTTATGAAGGAGATGAAAGTTTCATGGAATTGAGTCCAGTTGCATTTCAATATAGGAGAGGTGACAGTGGTGATCCCAAACCTTCTCTTTTTTTAATATCTATTTATTTGGGGGACAGCGCAAGCAGGGGAGGGGCAGAGAGAGAGAGAGAAAGAGACACAGAATCCGAAGCAGGCTCCAGGCTCTGAGCTGTCAGCACAGAGCCCGATGTGGGGCTCGAACTCACAAACCGTCAGATCATGACCTAAGCTAGAGTTGGACGCTCAACTGATTGAGCCACCCAGGTGTCTCCCAAAGCCTTCTTGAAAGAGATTTCCTGGAAAGGGGCATGCTTTTGCACTGCTAGTGAGAATGCAAACTGGTGCAGCCACTCTGGAAAATAAGATGAAGATTCCTCAAAAATAAGAACTGGAGCTACCCTACAACCCAGCAATGGCACTACGAGGTATTTATCCAGAGGACACAAAAATGCTAATTAAAAGGGGCACATGCATCCCAATGTTCATAGCAGCACTACCAACCATAGCCAAATTATGGAAAGAGCCCAAATGTCCATCAACTGTTTAATGAATAAAGATGATGTGTCGTATGTGTGTGTGTGTGTATATATATATATACACATATATATACACATATATATGTTTATATGTATATATATATGCTTATATATATACATATATGTGTGTATATATGTGTGTGTGTGTATATATATATATATATATAATTGAATATTACTCAGCGATCAAAAGGAATGAAATATTGCCAGTTGCAACACATGGACAGAACCAGAAAGTACCATGCTAAGCAAAATAATTCAGAAGAAAACAAATATCCTATGGTTCCGCATATGTAGAATTTAAGAAACAAAACAGATGAACATAAGGGAAATGAAGGAAAAAGAAGATAAAAAGAGAGAAGGAGGCAAACCATAAGAGATTCTTAAATACAGAGAACAAACTGAGGGTTGCTGGAGGGGAGGTGGGTGGGGGGGTGGACTAAATGAATGATGGGCATAAAGGAGGGCACATGTTCAGATGAGCACTGGGTGTTATATATAAGTGATGAATCACTAAATTCCACTCCTGAAATCATTATCACCCTATATGTTAACTAACTTGGATTCAAATAAAATTTAAACTTTTATAAAACACCTTTTTTTTGTAAAAACGTTTTAAGCTGAAAGTTCATGAAGAGATCTGGTTGTATGAAATTATTTGCACACACTTGCCTTAATAAAAGGTGAAATGTTAAAAAAAAAAGATTATATACTACATGACTCCCTTTGGGTATAATTCAAAAAGATGCACAGTAAGTTTTAACTGCTTTGTCATGTTATTGTTAACATTTCATCACCCTGAGCCTCAATTTCCCTATTTCTGAAGGGAATGTGGGGCAATGAACCCTAACTTCAGGCAGGTGGTGTCAGAAATAAATGAAACATGTAGAAGCACTTTGTCGAGTCCAAAGAAAATGTTCAAGGTTAGGAGTCTGAGTATGTATATGTGTGTGTACATTTGTATACATGTTTCTGTCAAATAAATGTATCCACACACATACGAGTAGACATAAGAGAGTTATTGAAATCCCATCTGTTATGTTGAAAGAAAACCTGAAAGTTGGAGGGGATAAAAATGAAAAGAATAAACATTCGAATCAACATAAAATAGAAAGAATGTAGAATTTTGACACAAAAGTTTAAAGTAGAGTGAAAGGCCTTAATTTTAATAGGGAAATGTTTTCAATCTCAAATTTTCAAAGGCCTCCGAGTCAAAACCACGTTTACATTTATGCAGTGGGATATCACTGTCCAGCGAATGAGGCAATATATCTCCAAACTAAAACTAGTTTTCTCTTTCCATTTAATGTGGGATGTCCATACCAAATGCCTTGACCCTAGGGAAAGTTCACTGAATGAGCTGAAATGCTCAAACTCTGTTCCTACAAGCAATATTTTTCCAAACAAATGTCTGTAATCAATTCCTGTTGCTGCAGAAACAAATGATCACACTCGTGGCTTAACACAAAGATTTATCCAAAGTTTGTGGAAGGTCAGAAGCCTGAAATGGGTCTCATTGGGCTAATATCAAGAGCTCTGCAGGGCTGTGATCCTTCTGGACACTCTAGAGAAGAATTCACTCCATTTCCTTTTTCCCTTTTTAGTGGCTACCTGCATTTCTTGTCTTATGGCCCTTCTTCCAACGTCAAAGCCAACAGCGTAGAGTCTGAAAATGTCTCTCTGATTCCAAATCTTTGTCCTCCCCCTCCCACATTTAGAGGACACCTGTGATTACACTAGTTCCATCCAGATAATCCAGGCCAATCTTTTTTATATAAAGATCAGTGATTAGCAGCTTTATGCCATCTACTGGCCACATTCCCCTTGCTCTGTAAACAAGTATTTTCAAAAGTTCTTTGGATTGGGACACCTTTGGAAGCCTACAAAGTGTTTTTTTCAAATATAAAATAATTGATGTCACTCATTGACCATAGAATTCATCAACCCCTATAGAATTGTGTGAAAAACATTTCTTTCAGGGGCACCTGGATGGCTCAGTCAGTTAACTGTCCAACTCTTGACCTTGGCTCAGGTCATGATCTCATGGTTAGTGAAATCAAGCCCAACAGCTGTCTCTATGATGACAGCCTAGAATCTCTCTCTCTCTCTCTCTCTCTCTCTCTCAAAATAAAGATAAATATTAAAAGAAAACAATTTTTCTTTCAAAATGACAAACACAGAAGATTCTTGGTGGAGAAGACCTAAAACTACCTACATGTGACTCTAACACAGGAGCACAGACTTGCTCTCTACCTGTGGTCCATAGATCAGAACATGCAATATCATCACCACCTGGTTGTTTGTAGAAGGACAAACTCCCTGGAATCCCGGAGACCTGATGAATCAGGTCAGGGCATTTTAACTACAAACTTTGGTGGTTTGTACACACAATGAAGATAGAGCCGTATTTTTCACCTACTCACTGTTGACATTTGGAGCTGGGTAAATATTTGTGCTGGGTGCTGTCCTTTGGGTTATAGAGGTTTGACAGCATCCCTTAAGACACGGCCAAATATCCACAGAGGCAAAATCATGCCTGATTGAAAACCATGGTGCTGAGGTTTGAGAACTGGAAGTATCATGAGAGAAATCCAATTAAGGATTCATCCAGTATTACATTTATAACTGTGGTCTTAGGATTTGTAATAAAAATATATATTTGGGGAGAGGAGTTAAGATGGCAGAGCAGCATGGAGACCCTGAGCTTGTCTCATCCCTGAAACGCAGCTAAATCAGCACGAAACCATTTTGAACACCTAGGAAATGGATCCGATGATTAACACAACAGTCTGCATGACTTGAGCCACAGAACTCAGCAGGTGCGTGGGGCAGAGAGGTGAACCGGGGAAGAAAAAAAGCTGCAGAGGGTAGGGAACCATTTGCAGGGAGAAGACAGAGAGAAAAAGGGAAAGGGGAAGAGAACAGCATATCAGGATGGTGCAAGAAAAGCAGCTGGAAAGAAAGAGAGAGAGAGAGAGTGAAAACACTTTCAGGGGAATGGACAATCGAACTATTGACACAAAGAAAAGAGAGGGTTTGGGTACCATCAGGATTCTGTATACAGTGGAGTGCAGAGTCTGAAGTTTTGGAGCTCAGTGTCTGAGGGTGCTCTGGTGAGGAAGCAAGATGAATCCCCAGGATCAGGAGTGGGCCTGAGGGGTGTCACACACAGGAAGAAGTCATCCCCCTGCTTGGAGTGCATTTGGTAGAGGCCATACGGCCTCCCCATAGGCAAAGGTCCCAGCAGAACCTGGAGAGCAGCCACATTTGCTGGTACTGGGACAAAGACGCCAGAGTGCAGTGACATCTGGCACCGGCTGTGTGTTGTGTTTTGCCAAAATCTCTGAAACTCTATCACTGCACAGTCACATGAACATTTTGTGAGACAAACCAGCACGCAGTCATTGTTCAGTGAGATCCTCCCCCAGAGAGTCAGAGTGGGTCAAAGGCACAAGGGTCTCTAAAGTGTGAAGTTTTGAAACACAACCCCAACTGAGACAAAACTCTGGAGGGAGATGCTGCCTGACAGGCAGGCAGCTTGGACAGGGACAGGGTAGAGAGGAGGAGTGGGCAGAGGCCTGAGAAAGGAGAGGTTCTTGATCGCAGGTGGATGAGAGCACGAAGTTCCTGCCACAGAAACTAGGGAAGCAGGTGGAAACAATTTCCATCTCTCACACCTGGATCCACCACAATAAGCCAAGCATCACAACCTAATGGAGAACAAAGCCATTACAAAAAGCTCTGCCAACTGCACCCTCCAAGCCCATCCCCCAGTCACTCCACCTGCTTAGTGTACAGACTATAGAGTACTTCCTAGTTTCAGTTCTAGGGGAAACTAGGTGAAACCCCATTTGGGTTTCATTCTGTTTGCTGGTTCATTTATTTGTTCATTTTCTTTGTTTCTGTTTTTGTTTAAATTGGTTTTTTTATTCTTTCTTTTCTAACTATAACTTGGATAAAGAAAGGAAATTATTTTTTACTTTATTTTTTATTTTTAAAATTTTTATTCTATTTCCGTTTCTTTATTCTATTCTATTACATAAATGTTTTTAATTTTTTCATTTTTCTTACCTTTTTTTCCACTTCCTTTCCCACTTATCTCTATTCTATCAAGCTTATTTCAATAAGCAAACCAAAACACACTAGGATCTAACTTTCTTTATTTGATTTTTTGTTTTGTTTTTATTTTTTCATTTTAATCTTTTAATTTTTTTCTACCTCCAAAATGAAGGAATTCATCGCAAAACAAAAAACAGGAAGAAATGATAGCCAGGGACTTAATCAATACAGATATAAGAAAGATGTCTGAACTACAATCTAGAACCACAATAAGAATACTAGTTGGTGTTGGAAAAAGCATAGAAGACACCAGAGAATCCTTTTCTGTGGAGATAAAAGAAACAAAATCTAGACAGGCTAAAATTTTAAAAGCTATAATGAGAAGTAATCTCAAAAGGATGCCACGATGGCAAGGATGGATGAAGCAGAAGTGGGAATCAGCTATTTAGAAGATAAAATTATGGAGAATAATGAAGCAGAAAAAAAGAGAGAAACAAAGGCAAAAGATCACAATACAAGACTCAGTGACTTATTACAAGAGAATAACATCCGAATCACAGGAATCCCAAAAGATGAAGAGAGAGAAAAATGACAGAAGGTTTATGTGACCAAATTATAATGGAAAACTTACCTAACCTGGGGAAAGACACAGACATCAAAATCCAAGAGGCTTAGAGAATTCCCATTAGATTCAACAAAAACCGACCATCAACAAGGCATACCATAGTCTAATTTGCAGAATACACAGAAAAGAAAAGCAGCAAGGGGAAAAAGTCCTTAACCTATAAGGGAAGACCGATCAGGTTCACATCAGGCCTATGCACAGAAATTTGGCAGTCCATAAAGGAATGGCAGGATATATTTGATGTGCTGAATTGGAAAACTATGCAGCCAAGAATTCTTTATTCAGCAAGGCTGTCATTGAAAATAGGAGAGATGGGGCGCCTGGGTGGCGCAGTCGGTTAAGCGTCCGACTTCAGCCAGGTCACGATCTCGCGGTCCGTGAGTTCAAGCCCCGCGTCGGGCTCTGGGCTGATGGCTCAGAGCCTGGAGCCTGTTTCCGATTCTGTGTCTCCCTCTCTCTCTGCCCCTCCCCCGTTCATGCTCTGTCTCTCTCTGTCGCAAAAATAAATAAACGTTGAAAAAAAAATTAAAAAAAGAAAATAGGAGAGATGAAGAGTTTCCCAGAAAAACAGAAACCAAAGGAGTTTATGACCACTAAATCAGCCCTGAAAGAAACTTTAAGGGGGACTCCTTGACTGGAGAAAGACAAAACAAAACAAAAAAAGACCAAAAACAACACAGACTAGAAAGGACCAGAGAACATCACCAGAAACACCAACTCTACAGGCAACACATGGTACTAAATTCATATCTTTCAGTACTCACTCTAAATGTCAATGGACTAAATGCTCCATTCAAAAGACATAGGGTATCAGAATGGATAAGAAAGCAAGGTCCCTCTTTATGATGCTCACAAATGACCCATTTTAGACCTAAAGACACCTGCAGATTGAAAGTAAGGGGATGGAGAACAATCTATGATGCCAATGACTGTCAAAAGAAAGCTGAAGCAGCAATACTTCCATGAGACAAACTAGATTTTAAAATAAAGACTGTAACAAGAGTTGAAAAAAAGGCATTATACCATAATTAAGGGGTCTGTCCACCTAGAAGATCTAACGATTGTAACTATTTATGCCCCCATCGTGGACACCCAAATGTATAAACCAGTTCATCACAAACATACAGAAACTCATTGATAAGAATACCATAATAGTAGGGGACTTCAACACCCCAATAACAACAATGGACAGGTCATGTAAGCAGAAAATCAACAAGGAAACAATAGCTTTGAATGACACACTGGACCTGATGGGCTTAACAGATATATTCAGAACATTTCATTCTAGAGCAGCAGAATACACATTTTTCTCAAGTACACACCTATTCTCCTGAATAGGTCACATACTAGGACACAAATCAGCCCTCAACAAGTACAAAAAGATCCAGATCATACATTGCATATTTTCATGCCACAATGCTATGAAACTCGAAATCAACCACAAGAAAAAAATTTGGAAAGACCGTGAATACTTGGAGATGAAAGAACATCCTACTAAAGAATGAATGGATTAACCAAGAAATTAAAGAGGAAATTAAAAAGTACATGAAAGTCAATGAAAATGAAAACACCACAGACCAAAATCTCTGGGATGAAGCAAAGGCAGTCATAAGAGAGAAGTATATAGCAATCCAGGCCTTCCTAAAGAAGGAAGAAAGGTCTCAAATACACAATCTAACCTTATACCTAAAAGAGCTGGGAAGAAAAAAACAGCCAATAAAGCCCAAAACCAGAAGAAGAAGGGAAATAATAAAGATTAGAGCAGAAATCAATGACATAGAAATCAAAATACCAGTAGAACAGATTAATGAAACTAGGAGCTGGTTCTTTGAAAGAATTAATAAAATGGATAAACCCCTAACCAGATTGATCAAAAAGAAAAAGGGAAGGACCCAAATAAATAAAATCATGAATTAAAGAGGAGAGATCACAACCAATACTGCTGAAATACAAACAATAATAAGAGAATATTAGGAGAAATTATATGCCAACAAATTGGGAAATCTGGAAGAAATGGATAAATTCCTAGAAATATATAAACTACCAAATCTGAAACAGGAAAAAATAGAAAATTTGAACACACCCATAACCAGTAGAGAAACTGAATCAGTAATCACAAATATACTAACAAACAAGAGTCCGTGGCCAGATGGCTATCCAGGGGAATTCTATGAAACATTTAAAGAAGAGTTACCACCTATTCCTTTGAAGTTGCTCCAAGAAATAGAAATGGAAGGAAAACTTCCAAACTCTTTCTATGAAGCCAGCATTACCTTAATTCCAAAATCAGACAAAGACCCCACTAAAAAGGAGAACTAGAGACCAATTTCCATGATGAACATCAATGAAAAAATTATCAACAAGATACTACCAAACCGGATCCAACTATGCATTAAAAGAATTATTCACCACGATCAAGTAGGATTTATTCCTGGGATGCGGGGCTGCTTCAATATCCACAAATCAATCAATGTGTTACATCACATTAATAAAAGAAAGGATAAAAAACATAATCCTATCAATAGATGCAGAAAAAAAGATTTGACAAACTACAGCATTTTTCTTGTTAAAAACCCTCAAGAAAGTAGGGATAGAAGGATCATGCCTCAATATCATAAAGGCCATACAGGAAAGACTCCCTGCTAATAACATCCTCAATGGGGAAAAACTTAGAGCTTTCCCCCTCAACCAGGAACATGACAGAGATGTCCACTCTCATCATTGTTATTCAAAATAGTGTTGGAAGTCCTAGCCTCAGCAATCAGACAACACAAAGAAATAAAAGGCATCCAGATGGGCATGGAGGAAGTCAAACTTTCACTCTTCCCAGATGACATGATACTCCATGTGGAAAATCCAAATACTGCTAGAACTGATACATGAATTCGGCAAAGTCGCAGGATGTAAAATCAATGTACAGAAATCAGTTGCATTTCTATACACCAATAATAAAGCCAAAGAAAGAGAAATCAAGAATTGATCCCATTTACAATTTCACCAAAAACCATAAAATACCTAGGAATAAACCTAACCAAAGAAGTAAAAAATCTATACACTGAAAACTATAGAAAGCTTATGAAAGAAATTGAATAAGGCACAAAAAAAAAAAAAAACCTGAAAAAATTGCATGCCTCTGAATTGGAAGAACAAATATTGTTAAAATATCAATTCTACCCAAAGCAATCTATAAATTCAATGCAATCCAAATCAAAAT
Organism: Lynx canadensis; assembly: GCF_007474595.2. NCBI lineage: Eukaryota > Metazoa > Chordata > Mammalia > Carnivora > Felidae > Lynx > Lynx canadensis. Next base: position 10,702,395 of record NC_044304.2, read on the forward strand.
AGCACCAGCATTCTTCATAGAGTTAAACAAACAATCCTTTTTTAATGTTTATTTATTTTTGAAAGAGAGACAGTGTGTGTGTGTGTGTGTGTGTGTGTGTGTGTGTGTGTGTGAGAGAGAGAGAGAGAGAGAGAGAGAGAGAGAGAGAGAGAGAAACAGAATCTGAAGCAGGCTCCAGGCTCTGAGCTGTCAGCACAGAGCCTAATGTGGGGCTCAAACCCATGAACTGCAAGATCATGACCTGAGTCGAGGTCAGATACTTAACCAACTAAGCCGCCCAGGTGGCCCTAGAACAAACCATTCTAAAATTTGTATGGAACCAGAAAAGACCCCAAATAGCCAAAGCAATCCTGAAAAAGGAAATCAAAGCTGGAGGCATCACAATTTCAGGCTTCAAGCTGTATTACAAAGCTATAATCATCAAGACAGTATGGTTCTGGCACAAACACAGACACATAGATCAATGGAACAGAACAGAGAACCCAGAAATGGCCCCAAAAATGTATGGCCAACTAATCTTTGACAAAGCAGGAAAGAATATCCATTGGAAAAAAGAGAGACTCTTCAGCAAATGGGGTTGGGAAAACTCTACAGTGACATGCAGAAGAATGAACATGTATCACTTTCTTACACCATACACATTAATAAATTCAAAATGGATGAAAGACCTAAACACAAGACAGGAAGCCATCAAAGTCATAGAGGAGAAAACAAGCAACAATCTCTTTGACCTCAGCCGCAGCGACTTCTTACTTGACATGTCTCTGGAGGCAAGGGAAACAAAAGAAAAAATGAACTATTGGGACCCCATCAAGATAAAAAAACTTCTGCACAGTGAAGGAAACAACAAAACTAAAAGGGAACCGATGGAATGGGAGAAGATATTTGCAAACGACGTATGAGATAAAGGGCTAGTATCCAAAATCTATAAAGAACTTATCAAACTCGACACCCAAAAAACAAATAATCCAGTGAAGAGATGGGCAAAAGACATGAATAGACGCTCCTCCAAAGAAGACATCCAGATGGCTAACAGACACATGAAAAAAATTCTCAACATCACTCATCATCAGGGAAATACAAATAAAAACCACAATGAGATACCACCTTACACCTGTCAGAATGGCTAACATTAACAACTCAGACAACAACAGTTGTTGGCCACGATGTGGAGAAAGAGGAATACTTTTGCACTGCTGGTGGGAATGCAAACTGGTGCAACCCCTCTGGAAAACAGGATGGAGATTCCTCAAAAAATTAAAAATAGAACTACCCTATGACCCAGCAATTGCACAACTAGGCATTTATCCAAAGGGTTCAAAAGTGCCAGGGGCACACACTCCCCAATGTTTGTAGCAACACTATCAACAATAGCCAAAGTATGGAAAGAGCCCAAATGCCCACTGACTGATGAATGGATAAAAAAAGATGTGGTGTATATATACAATGGAATATTACTCGTCAATCAAAAAGGACGAAATCTTGCCAGTTACAACAATGTGGATGGAACTAGAGGGTATTATCCTAAGCAAAATAAGTCAGTCAGAGAAAGACAAATATATAACTTCACTCATATGGAATGAGTGAACATAGGGGAAAGGAAGCAAAAATGAGATAAAAACAGAGAGCAAGACAAAACTAAAGACCGTCTTAAATACAGAGAACAAACAGGGTTGCTGGTGGGGTGATGAGTGATGCAATGGGCTCAATGGGTGGTGAGCATTAAGGAGGGCAATGCTGGGATGAGCCCTGGGGTTCTATATAAGTAATGAATCATTAAATTCTATTTCTGATCATTTTTATACTATATGTCGACTAACTCGGATTTAAATTAAAAAAAATATATATGTGTATATATATACATATATATGGTCTACATCCCCATTTCTGATCCATAGCTCCTAAAATTCTTCCAATATCATGTGATGAGAGTTATAAAGTCGTCTTCCATCAGAGGGGCACCTGGGTGGCTCAGTCAGTGAAGCATCAACTCATAATTTTGACTCAGGTCAAGATCTCACCATTCAAGAGTTGGAACCTCACATCGGGTTCTGCTCTGACAGTGTGGAGCTTGCTTGGGATTCTCCCTTGCCCTCTCCCTTTCTGCCCCTGCCCCTCTAACATGAGGATGTTTTCTCTCTCTCTTTCTCTCTCTCTCTCTCTCTCTCTCTCCATCAAAATAAATAAATAAACTTTAAAAGAAAGATGTCTTCTGTCAGGATAATGGAGTGGCTTTGGGAAAACATCTAAGGAGAGGGGCTGCTTGCCAGGAGGACTAATCATATGATTAGAAGATGAACTTCACATGCCACCCCCTGACCTCTAGGGATGGGAGAGTCTCTGGAGACTGAATCTAAGCAGCAATAGCCAATGATATAATCAGTTGTGTCTACATCATGAAGCTTCCATAAAACCCAAAAGGAGGGTTCAGAGAGTTTTCAGGTTGGTGAACACATGGAGACAGGTAGAGTGGCATGCCTGGAGAAGGAATGGAAGCTCTACACCCTCTCCCCATACCTTGCCCTGTGTATCTCTTCTATCTGGTGTCATCCCTCCCCAAAGGCAGCACAGCTCATGAGGGAAATACTCAAGAGACACATATAAACTTGAGCATGCACAGGCTCACCTACTGAGTCCATCATTGGACCACCTAACCTCAGACCTGAGGTAGAGCTCCAGTTCTTGGTAGGAAAGGTCTAAAAATACCTACCCCTGACTCAAACACTGAACCACAGCCTTACTACTCAAAGATGGGTCCACAGACCAGATGGGTGGCATCAGTACCTACTGAGAAATGGTTACAATTACAGGATCTCTGAGCCCCACCCATGTCCCACCAAATCAGAGTCCAGATTTGAACAGGATCCCCAAGTGATTCATAAATACATTAATGTTGGAGAAGTTCTGGTCTAGAGTGGTGTTTCTCAACTTCTCCACTGTTGACACTGTGCTAGATAATTCTCTGTGGTGGGGGCCGTCCTGTGCATTGTATGACATGGGGCAGCATCCCTGGCCTGAACCCACTAGACGCCAGTGGGATCTCCCTAGTTATGACAACCAAAAATTTCTCCCTTATCTTGTCAAGTGTTGTCTGAAAGCAAAATCGCCCTTGGTTGAGGGCCACTGACCTAGCGCTTGAGAACTGGAAATATCTTTGTGGATTTCCAGTCAAAGATCTTTCTGCCCTAGTTCATAGCTCTGGGTAGCTCATTCCACACTTCTGGGCCCCACTTTTACAACTGTACTTTAATAAGAGTGGACTTTTCTTTAATCCCACATGAGTGAAATGATACAGTATTTGTCTTTCTCTGATTGGCTTATTTTGCTCAGCATAATGCATTCTAGCTCCACCCACATTTGGGTTGGGGAGAGAAGAGAGGGAAACAAACCAGAAGAGAATCTTAACTATAGAGAACAAATGAGGGATGAAGGAGGGAAGAAAGTGGGGGATGGGCTAGATGGGTGACAGGGATAAAGCAGGATGCTTTGAGATAAGCAGTGGGTGTTTTACGTAAGTGAAGAATCACCAAATTCTATTCCTGAAACCAGTATTACACTGTATGTGAACTAAAAAAAATCTAATTTTTTTTTAAGAAGAGTGGATTTTGTAAAAATGAAATAAGGAATCCCCATAGGTTCCTGAGCTCAGTGTATGGTGCATAAAAAAATCTAAATATATCATATAATTAACAAACTTTTTACATGGAGCACCAAATGGCAGCTCTCAATTTGTGTCACCAGCATGAATCACTTCATTGGTTAGTCAAAAACATCATGAACACAAGAGCACAGTACCCATTTGCTTATTGCACATTAACATACCTCTCTCTCTCTTATTGAGAGGAGAATAGCAATTTTCTAGAGAAACCGGGAAGTCATCTCTGCCATAAGACAATACTTTGGAGGTCCATGAGACCTGGTTAGGCAGGTCCCTCAGTCTTAGATTTGGAGAAAAACGTTAACTCAAAATTGGGGTAAGGTGTAAGGAGGTTAGATCTCTGGAAGGCCGGCAAGAGCATGGAGAAGAAATAACAAAAGCCAGATTCACCTGACTTCTAATCTGGTCTCCTGGGAGCAGAGAATTAGTAGGAAAAAAAATTCTTTTCTGTCCAGACCAGTGGCCCAGAGGGAAACAAGGTGCTCCAGCGTGGGACTAACAATGGAAACAGCGCTTAATGAGCAGACACAGGGAGCTGTAAATATCTCCTCTGCCGTCCTAACCATGGTGCTCCTTGTGCAGGACAGGACATGGTTGTTGCTCTCGGATTCCTAAGTCTGGCTGGGGGACCAATGCTTCACTCCTTCCTGCTGTCCTGTCTGGGAACAGAGCCTTGGTTTCCATCATCTACCATCCAGGGAAAATTCCAGACCTCCAATCAGAGATGCTCTTCTTATAGACTCTTGAGTCCAAGAGCTCAGCAGGTATTTCAGGAAAGCGTCAGAGAGAATGGAACCTGAGACCTTTCCCTGAGGTCACCTGAGAGCCTAACCAGCATGTCCCAGAGCCGAGAGATTTTTCTTTACTAGGTTGACTACGAAATTTGAAAATAATTTACTTAATTTATTTTTAAAAATTTTTAAATTTATTTATATATTTTGAGATAAATACAGAGAGAGTGAGCCAGGGAGGGGCAGAGAGAGAGAGAGAGAGAGAGAAAATTCCCACCAGGCTCCACACTTGTCAGTGTGGAGCCAACACAGGACTTGACTCACAAACTGTTGAGTTGATGATCTGAGCTGAAACCAAGAGTTGGGCACTCAACCAACTGAGCCACCCAGAAGCCCCCTTTTTTAATTTTTGTTGTATTTTTACTTTTTATGTTTTATACTTAAAAGATTTTTAAAAATAAGTGTTCATTGGACTCAGCAATACAGGGATCGTTGTTGACAATGAGTGGTGAGAGCAGAAGTCCAGTTGGATGAGACTGAGGAAGGAATGGGGGGAGGGGTATAAAGTGGTTCCAGCGAAATGAAAACATATCCAAGGAGTTTTGTAGCTACGAAGGTAGCAAAACGGAGTATAGGCTTGGAGATATGAGCATGGAGTGGGAGCATTTTACAATTTTTTTCATTTGGGGTGCATTTGGCTTGTTCTGAATTTGTCAGAAGGATATGTGCTCCTGAAGGTAAATACTCCCTTGTGACAGCAGGTTGTGAGACATATAATCACAGTATCAACTCTCCCATTGATATTCAACAGAAAAAAAAATATAGACTTACTACGCATGAAGGGCTATGCCAAGGAACATTTTAGCCATTATTTTATTACCAAGGAGGCTGAATAGATTTTAGACTTTGTTAGCTACTTACTTCCTATATGCAAATTTTGGGGCAAGTATGTTGCTTTTCTGTACCGGGATCTGAGTATTTTTATTGTTGTTTTATTGTTGTTATCCCGAGATAACAAAAGAAAGAATACCACCAAGGAAAGTGAGGAAAGGGCCAGCCACATCCACTGTTGGGACACATAAAAACAAGCGTGGTCAAATAGACAGGGAATAGGTACATTAATAACAATCAGGTCAGGGGCCTGAGGTGGATACCATGACGAGGCAAGTGGAGTCATCAGCCCGGGCTCCCTGGAGTCTGACTTAACATCAGCACCCACACTCACTACATTTTCTCTCAACAACCTGGCTCCTATAATGGGCTCTCCATTCACACTGCTTTTTTCCCACATGAGCAGACAATGGCCTTCTATTTTTCCCATTATAGCAGTGGATTCCAATTTTTTTTAGTGTCCACAATAGACATGCCTTTGAATTATGATCAAACATGTGTGCACATGCAAACATGCAAATCCACGTGGATGCACACACACACACACACATGCATACACACACAACTGAACAAAGAGAATAACCATTCATATGCTAACAGGAAAGATCTATGCTGAACTTTTTATTTATAGTCACTCAATCTGTCAACCACGTTAAGAGGACAGATACCAGTACTCCCACTATTTCAGTGAGAATATCAACATTTTAGAATGAACTAGTTGTCTCCCCAAATTCAAACAGCTAATGTTTGAATCCAACGTGATAGATCCAAGATTCAAAGCTCATTTACCGATTCCAAAATTGTGCATCTAATATCACTTAGGAAAGTTTGTCACCATTTCACCTTGATAAATCCCCACTAATTTGTATGCTGTATATTTCCTATTGTCCATTGGGGATTTATTCCTTTTATTCAAATTTCAAGTGGATGTTCATACGTAAAGGTGTCTTGACACCATCAGTATATCACTCATCTCTCTCTGAGAGAAATTGGTTTTTGCTGCTTTATTAGTTATCTTGGACATCAAGTGGCTATTGATAGGGTTACAAAGCAGCGAGAACCAAGGAAGATTTTTCGTCATCAAGATCTCTCAGGGACCACCTGGGCTTATGAGATCTCTCTGCCCCCTCTTCCTTTCCTCTGTCTCCTTTTGAGCTTTTTTATACTTCTCTAAATTCAGGACAGAATGGTCATATTAAAATAGAATGCCACATTTACACGTTCATAGGAATCTTACCAATTGGAATTTGGATATTTTTCTATCTTCTTTAGAGTAATGATAACTTGATGTCGAGAGCCTCACTAATACCCTTTCTTTCCTAAATACTGTAGCTGGAGGTGGGAAAAGCCTGATAACCACATGGTCTCTCTCAATGAGGTCTCTCTTCAAATGTCACCTTGTGCGTAGATCTTTCTGAACTCCCTGTAAAGAAAACACCCCATCGCTTTCTTTTATGCCTGATTGTTTTCCCACATGTCATTGTATTTATAGCCTTTTTGCCCTGTTACTAGTGTCTGGTTGTGCTAACATTAATCTTTTTTTTTTTTTTTTTTTTTTTAATTTTTTTTTTTTCAACGTTTATTTATTTTTCGGACAGAGAGAGACAGAGCATGAACGGGGGAGGGGCAGAGAGAGAGGGAGACACAGAATGGGAAACAGGCTCCAGGCTCTGAGCGGTCAGCCCAGAGCCCGACGCGGGGCTCGAACTCACGGACCGCGAGACCGTGACCTGGCTGAAGTCGGACGCTTAACCGACTGCGCCACCCAGGCGCCCCAACATTAATCTTTTTTCCCTGATTTCTAGTCACCACCACCACCACCACCACCACCACCACATGGGACCAAACAATGATACCCAAATTTCAGAATTTTTTCTTCTGGGATTATCAAATGAACCAGAATTACAGCCCCTCATATTTGGACTTTTCTTCTCCATGTACTTGATCAGTGTCTTTGGAAACCTGCTCATCATCCTGGCTGTCAGCTCTGCCTCCCACCTCCACACGCCTATGTATTTCTTTCTCTCCATCCTGTCCTTTGTGGACATTTGTATCACCTCTACCATCATCCCAAAGATGTTGGTAAATATACAGACACAGACTAAAATTATAACCTATACAGGATGCATCAGCCAGATCTATTTTTCCACACTCTTTGCAGGCTGGGACAACTTTCTCCTGGCCGTGATGGCCTATGACCGCTTCGTGGCCATCTGTCACCCCCTGCGCTACACAGTCATCATGAACCCCCGGCTCTGTGGACTGCTGGCTCTGGTGTCCTGGATCACGAGTGTCCTGAATTCCTTGTTACAAAGCTTAATGGTGCTGCGATTGTCCTTCTGTACAAACTCAGAAATCCCTCACTTTTTCTGTGAACTCAATCAGATGACCCAGCTTGCCTGTTCTGATACCTTTCTGAACGACACAGTGATGTATATTTCAACTGTGTTGCTGGCCGGTGGTCCCCTTGTTGGGATCCTTTACTCTTACTCTAAGATTATTTCCTCTCTACGTAGAATCCCATCAGCTCAGGGCAAGTATAAAGCATTTTCCACCTGTGCGTCTCACCTCTCAGTTGTCTCCTTATTTTATTGCACGGTCCTGGAAGGGTACCTTATCTCCTCTGCTACCCAGAACTTCCACTCAAGTGCCACAGCCTCGGTGATGTACACGGTGGTCACGCCCATGCTGAACCCCTTCATCTACAGCCTGAGGAACAAAGACATAAAGGGGGCTCTGAGGAGATCCTTCAGGATGGCAGGGACAAAAGGGACCATCGTCCTGCTGGTGAAGAAATGCCCTTGATTGCAGGGTCAAAGCCATGATTCTTTGATCATTGTGACACAGAATTTGCTCTTATGTATTTCCTGAAATTTCCATTTCTTAGAAGTCAGCTTCTCTATACAATTTCAGAAAACTCAGTTTACTAAGCTTTCTGCTCTAAGACACATACAAGTTTTTCCCTTGGTCCATTTTCATACCTTCCCACAGTTCTGACTTTGGATTGGACATATTTGAAAATTTCCGTGTCTTTTACAGGACAACTTTGATTTCTGAAAAACGGTTACTTCATAAATGACATATATCATGCCAAGTACAATTTGTCTAGACTTCCTGAAGGAATAATCAATCCTGAGTTGTTTTATTCAGATGGATAAAACTACACTTGGCATCTAAGGCCGTTTATGTAATTTCACCATAGAGGAAAATAGGAAGTCACGATTTTCACTTTGGCTCTGTCATCAGTCTTGTTTACTCCTTAACCACTCTTCCTGATAACGTTGGTTTTATCATTGTCCCCGTAAGCCTCAATGTATTGACAATGATGCCACAGGCTAAGAATGCCCTCAGTACACATCTGGGTCCGTGATACTTGTGATTCATACCTGCGCCAATGTTATGGATGCACTGTCCCTCATCATCATCATTGTTGTTGTTGTTGATCTTGTTAAAGTGTAATTGACATCACATTGTATTAGTTGCAGGTGTACAATGTAATCATTCAATATTTGTATATATTGCAAAGTGATCACAATAAACTCAGTTAACATCTATCACAGTATTTACTTACAAACTTATTTTCATCATGAACATTTTCAAGATCCCCTCTTCTAGCTACTGTCAAATATATAATAGTTTGTTGACTATAGTCACCAGGTTGTAATGACATCCCCTTGACTTATTCATTTTATACCTAGAAATTTGTACCTTGTGACTCTTGTGCCCTTTTCATCCACTCCCCAGGATACCACCCACCTCAAGCTACTACCAATGGGTTCTGTGTATCCATAAGCTTGATTTGGTTTTGTCTTATTTTTAAGATCCCACATGTAAGTGAGATCATATGGTATTTATCTTCTTCTGTCTGACTTATTTCACTTAGCATAATACCCTCAAGGTCCATCAGTTGTCCAAGATTTCACTAATTTTTATGGCTGAATAATATGTGTGTGTGTGTGTGTGTGTATCACAATTTCTATTCTAGTTTCTTTTTTATTTTAATTCCAGTATAGTTAACAGAGTGTTATATTATTTTCAGGCATACAGTCTAGTGACACTTCCATACGTTACCCATTACCGCACACTTTCTTTATCCATTCATCCACCAATGAACATGTAGCTTGTTTCCATGTCTTGGCTATTGTAAACCATGTTGCAATGAAATGGGGGTGTGTATATCTTTTCAAATTTGTGTTTTTGTTTTCTTCAGATAAATGCTCAGAAGTAGAATCGCTCAATCACATGGTAGTTCTATTTTTAAGTTTTCAAGGAACCTCCACACTGTTTTCCAGAGTGGCTGCACCAGTTTACATTCCCACCAACAGGGCATGAGAGATTCCTCTTCTCCACAGCCGCAACAACACTTGTTGTTTCTTGTTTTTTTGATACTATCCATTCTAAGAGGCATGAGGTTGATATCTTATTGTAGTTTTGATTTTTATTTCCCTGGGGATTAGTGATGTTCAGCATCTTTTCATGTACCTGTTGGCCATCTGTATGTCTTCATAGGAAAAATTTCTATTCAGATCTTCTCCCCATTTTTTTAATCAGGTTGTTTGTTTTTGTTTTTATTTTTTCACTTCATTATTCTTCATTCACAAATGCTAATTGGATATTCGTCCACATGCAACATTTTCTCTAGTGTTCACAACTCAACAGGTTGATGAATCCAAAAGGACTGGTGCCATCACTATACGGAGTATATTGTACTAGTGTTTCAATCACTTATTCCAACCTACATCTTCTTTTATACTCTAAAACATCTTTATTATGTTGTTTGATCAGATAGATCCACAAGAGGTGGAGGTGCCCAAGGTCAGTCCAACTTTCAGCCAGTCAGGTCTGTCCTGTGGCAGCTCCTGAACATAGAACTTTGATGGTATTAAAGAGCCATTTAAGAGCCTGACCAGATCCAGCAACTTGGAGAAGGGACACAACAGCATGGGTGGTGCCATCTTGCTGAGATAGGCTCCCTGTTTGTTCTTTGCTATTGAGTTCTTTATATACTTGGGATAGTTACCTCTTATCAGATATATGATTTGCAAATATTCTCTGCCATTCAGGAGGTTTTCTTTCCATTTTGCTGATGGTTTCCTGTGCCAGCACAAGTTTTTAGTTTGATGTAGACCCTGTTTATTCTTGCTTTTGTTCTCTTGCTTTTGATGTCAAATCCTAAAGATCATTACCAAGACCAATATGTTTTCTTCTAGGAGCTTTATGGCTTCAGGTCTTACATTTAAGTCTTCAGTCCATTTTGAGTTACTTTTTGCCTGTGGTGTAAGACAGTGGTCCAGTTTCGTTCTTTTGCATGAGGCTCTCCAGTTTATCCAACACCATTTGCTGAAGAGCCTGTTCTTTCCTTATTGAATATTCTTGCCTCCTTTGCCGTAAACAAATTAATGATATATATGTGGGTTTGTTTCTGGGCTCTCTATTCTATTCCACTGATCTGTGTTTTTTTTATGCCAATATCATTCTGTTTTGGTTACCATAGCTTTGTAATATAGTTTGAAATCAGGGACCATGATGCCTCCAGCTTTGCTCTTCTGTTTCAAGTTTGCTTCGATATTAGGGGTCTTTCGTGATTCCATACAAATTTTACAAGTGTTTGTCCTATTTCTCTAAAAAGTGATGTTGGAATTTTGACAGGGGTTGTACTGAATCCACAGATGAATGTGGGTATATGGAAATTTTAACAGTAGTAAGTTTTCCAATCAATGAACAGGGCCTATCCTTTCATTTATGTGTGTCTTCTTTAATTTCTTTCAGCAATGTCATATACTTTTCAGTGTACAGGTGTTTTCCCTCCTTGGTTAAGTTTATTCTTAGATATTTTATTCTTGTGGATGCAGTAGTAAATGGGATTGTTTTCTTAATTTCTCTTTGTGGTCATTTGTTATTAGTGTACAGAAATGCAACCAATTTTTGTATGTTGACTTTGCGCCCTGCTGAATTCATTTATTGGTTATAACAGATTTTTTCTCATAATTTGTTGAAATACAATGACATACAATAAATTAAACATACTTAAATGCAGCAATTTCTGGGGACACCTAGGTGGCTCAGTCAGTTAAGTAACCAGCTGTTGATTTCGGCTCAGGTCATGATCTCATGGTCATGGGATCGAGCCTAACATTGCATTGGGTTCTGTGCTGACAGCACAGAGCCTGCTTGAAATCTTCTGTCTCCTCTCTTTGCCCCTCCCCTGCTCTCTCTCTTTCAAACTAAAATGTAAACATTTTTAACACAAAAAAAATAATAACCAAATGCAAAATTTTCTGAATTAAATGAATCATACAAAAATTAAGAGTACATACTGAATAAGTCCTTTTAAATATATTTAAGAAAGTGCCCAAACGTTTAAAGCTCTGTTACATAATTGTAAAAACTGTCATCAACCTGAAACCTCTGTTTTCTTCTTTCTGATGGTGACGTGGGTTTATAAACCCAATTCAAGTAGATGTTGTTAGTAATAAATAAGTATCTGGAAATATTTGGTGCGTCCAACAAGTCTTTCATAGGTAGGGAGTGTATGTACCTGTACGTATGTATGCATTTGTACATTACTTCATACAAATACACTCTTATACATGTATATATGACACAGACACAATAACCCTATCTTTTATATTGAAAGGACATTTGGAGAGGATAGAAATCAAAACAGTGAATGTTTGAATTAGCATGGAATTAAAACAATGTAGAAATTTAGACAAAATTTAAAGTAGATGGATGAGGGGTATCTGGGTGGCTCAGTCGGTTAAGGGTCTGACTTCAGCTCAGGTCATGATCTCACAGTTCATGGGTTCAAGCCCCACATCAGGCTCTGTGCTGTCAGCTCCAAACCTGGAGCCTGCTTCAGATTCTGTGTCTCCCTCTCTCCCTCTGCCCCTCCCCTGATCATACTTGCTCTCTCTCTCTCTCGAAAATAAATAAACATTAAAAAAAATTTTAACTAGAATAGATGAACTTAATTTTAGTAATGAATTACTTTTTCTTATCTTAAAGCACAAAGGTCTCAAAGTGAGAATTCATATTTAAGACTAAAGTTGAGGGGTGCCTGGTTGGTTCAGTTTGTGGGGTATGTACCTCGTTTTTATAAGATTTTATTTTTAAGTAATCTCTACACACAACGTAAGGCTTGATCTCACAACTTTGAGATCAAGAGTCACGTGATTCATGGATGAGTCAACTTGGTGCCTTGACATGTGACTCCTTATCTCAGGGTCATGAGTTCAAACATCACATTGGACATAGAAATTATGTTTAAAATAAATAAATAGATGCATGGATAGATAGAGTGAATGAGTGAATGAGTGAGTGAGTGAGTGAGTGAGTGAATGTGTGAGTGAGTCATGTTTATATTTTACCAATGGGGAGTTCACTTTTTCCATTCCATTTAAGCAATGAAGCAGAAGCTCCAAATTGACTTTTTTCCCTCCAGTTAAGGTTGGATTTCAACACGAAATTCCCTCACCCAAGAGAATAAAAATGAATTAACTGGGAGAATGAAATTCACTTTCCTCCAAAACAATTTTATTACATGAATATCTATATTACATTCTTACTTCTGCTCTAACAAATAACACACTAGAGGCTCAAAAGACACAAACTTATTATCTTACAGTTTAGAGGTCAGAAGCCTGAAATAAGTCTCCACGAGCTAAAATCAAGATGTCTGCAGAGCCTGGTTCCTTCATGGATGCTCGAGGAGAGACTGTTTTCTTTCCTATTGTGGTTTTTAGGGACAACAAGCATCCTTTGGCTCATTGCCCTTTCTCCATCTTCAAAGCCAGCAAAATGGCATCCTCACATCTCTCTCTGACCCAACTATTTTGCCTCCCTCTCCTGTGTTTGGAGGACCATGGTGATTATGTTAGCTCCACCTGCATAATCTTGGTCAATCTTAGTTTAAGGTCAGCTCATTACCAGTCTTGCTCTATTTGCTACTCTATTCTCCCCCTTTACTCTAAAAAATAACTTATTCAAAGTTTCCAAGGATTGGAATGTGGACAACTTCAGGAGGCTCTCATTCTGCCTGCTAGAAAGTCTTTTCCAAAGTATTTTATTTGGTGTCATTTGACGGCCCTTATATAAAAGAAACAAACACGGAATTTATCACAGCGCCTAGAATGACCAGATACACTTGTCATTCCAAATTTTATACAAACACAATTTATTTCATGAAGAAGACCTACAACCACCTGCACCTTGCTCTATCCCAGGACCGCAGCCTTGCTACTCAAAGAGTGGTCCACGGACCAGGACCTACAGTACCAATATCATTCAGGAGCTTGTTAGATACACCATATCCTGGGCCCACCATCACCTGCAAAATCAGAATCTGCATTTAAACTAGGATCCTAGGTGATTCATACGCACCTTGAAGTTGCAGAAGTGCTGGGCTAGAGTAGGTTTTCACACATTCTCAATTTGGCCTTTGAGGCAGGATGATTATTTGTGTTGGGAGCTGTCCTGCTCACCACAGGTGTTTAGCAGCATCCCTCAGACATTGTCAAATAGGCCCAGGGGGAAAACTCATCTCTGGCTGGGAAATATGGGACAGAGTTTGAAAAATGGAGCACCCTGACAGAATCCAATCAACACCAACCCCTTTCTGCAACCATAACCTTGAGAAGATCACTAAATTCTTCAAGCCCCATTTCCCCATGGGGAATGGAGTTCACAATAGTACTTCCTCACAGAATAGACTTTTATAAAAATTAAATCAGACAATTCCTAGAAGCTTCTGAATCCAGATTATAGTGTATAAAAAGATCTGAATATATCTCTTACAATAAACAAACATTTTATAATGGCATTTTAAGTACTGGCTCTGAACTTGTGATATAAGTGTGAAATCCCTAATTGTTTGGGAAAAATTGTCATGAAGCCCATGGGTGTAGTGCCTGAGGTTTTGTATCAAAGGAACAAACTTAACATCTCTGTTGAAAAGAGGAAAAGTTACTTGCTAGAGATGTCAGGGGCTGTGTCTCCACCACAATCAATGCTTTGAAGAATCCAAGAGACCTTAGTTAAGACCTATTTCTCAGTCTTCAACAGGAGAAAATGTTCACTGTGGATTGGGATAAGGTGCTGGGAGTTTAGATCTCTGAAAGGCAGAAGAAGTGATAGAAAAAGAGTAAGAAAGACTGGTTTCAGATGGCTTATCGCCTGGTCTCCTAGGAACAGAAATTCAACAGGAATAATTACCTCTGTCCACATAGGTGTCCCACAGGGGAATCATGTGCCTAAAGGTGAGAGAAACAACAGTGAAATGTGCCTAATGAGCAGAATTAAGAGGCTGCAAATACCTCCTCAGTTGCAGCCCCACAGTGTGTACAACCTCGGGCTGGACAAGACATGGTCGTTTCTTTTGCAGTCCTAAGTCTGGATGGGACACGGAAGTTTGACCCATCCCTGCTGTCGCGTCTGGGACAGAGCTTCATCCTCCACCATCCAATGAGGTAGCTGTTTTGAGTTGCATGTAGAGACCCTCCTCTCAGAGACCCCATCTAGATGAGTTTTACATCCCAGTAAGTACTGCAGGAGAAGGTCAAGAGAATGAAAGTCAAGAACATTTTCCTGAGGTCACCTGAGAGCCAATCTAGCCTGGCCAGAGCTGAGACTTTGCTGTAGTTGTTTGCTGGCTTGATTAGTAAATTGATTGATTGTTGTATTTATGATGCTATAAATAGAAGTAAATATTAAACTCAGAAATGCAAGGTTCAACATTAACAACTAAATGATAATAATGGAAACCCACCCAGACCGGGCATGGGAAACATAAAAGTAGAACCTAAGACCAAGGATCTTTGCAATTAACCAGAGTAGAAAAGTCAAGTATGAGCTGTGGAGGGACATACACTGAGTGAGGACATGTCTTTTCATTTTTAAGGTAGGACATATTAGATTACATTTCCGTACTGATGAGAAAAATCTAGATGAAAGAATTCTCCCAAGTACATCCTGCAAAAGGGGTACATCATGCCTACATGAAGCAGGCATATCACAGCACCTTCTGTCTCTTGAGTATTCAAATGAAAATTTTTAGGGGCACCTGGGTGGCTCAGTCAGTTGAGTGTCTGACCTGATTTTGGCTCAGGTCGTGATCTCAGGTGTCATAGGATTGAAGTCCCATAGTTGGACTCTGCCCTGACAGAGCCCCTCTCTGTCCTTCTCTCTCTCTCTGCCCATTCCCTGCTTGTGCTCACTAGCTCTCTCTCTCTCTCTCTCAATCTCTCTCTCTCTCTGTGTCTATCTCTCTATCAAAATAAACAAATACTTTTTTAAAAAAGAAAAAAATTTAAATGAATTGTGTGAAAAGGGATATGCTAAAGAGCTTCCTTTACAATTAGCTCAATACCTATGAGTCCGAATATATTCTGGGTTAGCTAGCCACTCACTTTCTCTATTGAAAATTGTCTGTGGGAATCCTTGCTGTTTGCATAGTGGGGTCAGAGTGGTTTTATTCCTGGTTTTTATTCCATTCTTTCAAACAAAAAATTGCCATTTTTTTCACCAACTTGGCTCCTTGACATTTTGCTTTTTTATGATGTGTAGAATTACTTGTGAAGAATGTGTGAGAGTGTGTAAATTTTGTGTGGTAAACTCTGTGACTTAGTCATAATATACTCTCTCCGCTGCTTTTTTTTTTCTTTTTCTTTTTTTTTCTTTTTTTCTGAAAGAAGTATACTGTCACCTTAACATTCTTCACTTGTGAAGAGCTGCTTTCCACAAAAATGACAGTAAATGTCTTTCTGCATACTTATGCTCTTAAAATACCCTTTCTACATATTTCCAACTAGTTTTCACAACTCTGTATTCCTCTATTGTTCTTTTTGGCCCTTTATTATTGGATCCATTTCCAAAATTGAAAGTACATCACTTGGAAGGCATTTTTTTTATATTTGATGAATCACTTTTACCCTCCATAAACATGATTGGTCCACATATGTTTATGTGAGATAAAATTAAAACTTTAGATATCGCTTTCTCTCCACGTGAAAAGACTTTTTCATACTCTTTTATCCCAAGTCCTTGGCCATCTAATTTAGATCATTTTAACTCGCTTTCTTCAGAAGTTGGTTTAGGGTCTTCCCTCAATTTTGTTTCATGCAGTGGTTTTGAGCCATTCTGCTTACCCAAAGTGCATTTTCACTCTTTCTGTTTCTTTCAAAAGTCTTCATTTCTTTTGAAATTTTTCTATGTGATGCACACATACACCTTGCACACTCTGCCGACCGAGCCAGCCTGGTGCGCCTGATTCATGATTTTTTTTTTAAAACGTTTATTTATTTTTGAGACAGAGAGAGACAGAGCATGAACGGGAGAGGGGCAGAGAGAGAGGGAGACACAGAATCGGAAGCAGGCTCCTGGCTCTGAGCCATCAGCCCAGAGCACGACACGGGCTCAAACTCACACCTCAGCCGAAGTCGGACGCTCAACCGACTGAGCCACCCAGGTGCCCCCGATTCATGATTTCAACACCTGCAGGACATTTCATGGTGTGGCTGTGCCATTTACACTTTTGATAGTGTCACATATTTTTTCTCATTAAATTACTATTATATCAATGTTACAAAATATTTTAAAATGGATAAACTATGTTTCTTAACCAAAGGGTTTTTTGTCCTCCAGGGGATAACGAGCAATGTTCAGAGACATTTTGGGCTGTCACACTGGGGAGGGGTGCACGGAGGCCAGGGATGCTCTAAACGTCCTACAATGCACAGGATACACCCCACTACAGAGAAGGATCTGGTCCGGAATATCCACACTGCAGAGACTGAGAAATCATGAGTTAAAGAATATGTGTATTTTTTAAGACACTATCTTTTTAATTTTTTAAAAGTCTAATGGCTGCCATATTGTTACTATTATCTTTTTTATGAATATAATTTATTGCCAAATTGGCTTACATACAACACCCAGTGCTCATCCCAACAAGTACTATTTTTTAAGTAATCTCTACACCCAACATGGGACTTGAACTTACAACCCCAAGCTCAAGACTTTTGAGTTCCACTAACTGATCCAGCCAGGTGCCCTAAGAATATCTGTATTTTTTTAATGTTTATTTGAGAGAGACAGAACGTTAGTAGGGGAGGGTCAGAGAGAGAGGGAACACAGAATCTGAAGCAGGCTGCAGGCTCTGAGCTGTCAGCTCAGAGCCCAATACGGGACTCAAACCCACGGACCGTGAGATCATGACCTGAGCTGAAGTCAGACCCTTAACCGACTGAGCCATCCAGGTGCCCCATGTATTTTAATATTTGTAAATGTCTGCACAGTCTCCCAGGGTGTTATAACACTTCACAATTCTGACAGCAAAATTAGAAAGTGCCCCTTTGCTACCTGTTAAAAATTCCAACCTCCTTCAATGTGACCGCCCCTGAAGTGTTTTCTCAGGATGTTGGGTGTGATACTGAGGAGAGATGTTCCACGGACAGGACACTACAGTAACCAGATGAATAAAGTGCAAAAGGTACATAGTGTGGGCAAGGAGCTCCCTGTGTCTTGAACCTTAACCAGCTGTGAGGCCACATGTCTTCATGAAATTCACAACAATTACCTCTTGTCCATTCCCCTCAACACACTGGCTTCCTTCTGAGCCTTGATTTTCTGGAAAAAAAAAATAATGCCTCCTCAGGGCCTTTGCACTGGCTGACCCTTTTCCACTTTCCAGGATGTTTTTTTTCTTCCTTCAAGTCTCTGCTTAAATGTCACCTACTTAGCCAATCTTGACCGAACAACCAACATAACACTGCATCCACTCTCTCTTTTCACCTGCCTTCATTTTCTTCATAGCCTCTGTTCCTATCTCAGAATTATCTCATTTCTATATGTGTGTATATCCAGTCACCATCATTGAATTGAAGGTACCATTCCTCTTCAACACCCTCTACCTTACGACTTGAAAATGATGGGGCGCCTGGGTGGCGCAGTCGGTTAAGCGTCCGACTTCAGCCAGGTCACGATCTCGCGGTCCGTGAGTTCGAGCCCCGCGTCGGGCTCTGGGCTGATGGCTCAGAGCCTGGAGCCTGTTTCCGATTCTGTGTCTCCCTCTCTCTCTGCCCCTCCCCCGTTCATTCTCTGTCTCTCTCTGTCCCAAAAATAAATAAACGTTGAAAAAAAAAATTTAAAAAAAAAAAAAAAAAAGAAAATGCTGACAGCATGGTTGACACTCCATATATTCCTCAAATGCATGAAATAATTTCTTATTAACTCTATGATATCTGGCCATTGGGGGAACAACT
Organism: Lynx canadensis; assembly: GCF_007474595.2. Classification (NCBI taxonomy): domain Eukaryota; kingdom Metazoa; phylum Chordata; class Mammalia; order Carnivora; family Felidae; genus Lynx; species Lynx canadensis. The sequence continues at coordinate 10,720,934 of NC_044304.2, forward strand.
GATGTTGGGATGAAAATTACTAATCAGAGAGGAAACGGTGATCCCCTCAAGGGGCCCAGGTCCATTCACAAAATATTGAAATTATTTTATTGACTGGAAATACATGGTAGCATTTGAACAATGTGGGCCAGGCCCATGTGAAGTTTTGTCATGTTATTTTCCCCTTTATTGGTAGTCACCTCCACCACATGGACCCAGGAAATGATACAGTAACTTCACAATTTCTTCTTATGGGATTTTCAGAAGACCCAGAACTGCAGCCCCTCATATTTGGGCTTTTCCTCTCCATGTACCTGATCACTGTGTTTGGGAACCTGCTCATCATCCTGGCTGTCAGCTCTGACTCCTGCCTCCACACCCCCATGTACTTCTTCCTGGCCAACCTGTCCTTTGTAGACATTTGCTTCACCTCCACCACCATCCCAAAGATGCTGGTGAACATCCGGACTCAGAGCAAAGTCATAACCTATGCAGGCTGTATCACACAGATTTATTTTCTCATACTCTTTGGTGTGTTGGACATCTTCCTCCTGAGTGTGATGGCCTATGACAGGTTTGTGGCCATCTGCCACCCCCTCCACTACACGATCATCATGAACCCCCAGCTTTGTGGGCTGTTGGTTCTGGTGTCCTGGATCATGTGTGTCCTGAATTCCCTGTTACAGAGTTTAATGATGTTGCGGCTGTCGTTCTGTACACAGGTAGAAATTCCCCACTTTTTCTGTGAACTCAATGAGATGCTCCAGCTTGCCTGTTCTGACACCTTTCTTAATAATGTGGTGATGTATCTTGCAGCTGTCCTGCTGGGTGGTGGTCCTTTTGCTGGGATCCTTTACTCTTATTCCAAGATAGTTTCCTCTATACGTGGGATTGCATCAGCTAAGGGCAAGTTCAAAACGTTTTCCACCTGTGCATCTCACCTGTCAGTCGTGTGTTTATTTTACTGTACGATGCTTGGCGTGTACCTTAGCTCTGCTGCTACCCAGAGCTCCCACTCAAGTGCCACAGCCTCAGTGATGTACACGGTGGTCACGCCCATGCTGAACCCCTTCATCTACAGCCTGAGGAACAGAGACATAAAGAGTGCTCTGAAAAGAATTGTTGGGGTTCAAGTGATGTAATGGCCAACTGAACCGTCTTGGGGTTGGAGACGTGTCCATGATTGCAGGGCAGAGCCTCAGAACCAAGAACTGCTCTTCCTTGAATAGACTTTGGCAGGAGAATCTGCTCCTTCTGTTTTTCTCCTGGAATTTCCTCTTGTTTGCTTTCAACTTCTCTATACATTTAAGGAACTCACTTTATCAAGCTTCTGCTCTGTCTGACATAGTTTCCCCTTTGTCCATTTTCATATGTCCCCAATGTTTTCCCCAGCCTTAGAACATAAATGCCTGGAAATTTCTGTATCTAATGGGACAAGTTGGATTTCTTAAAAATAATTTCTTTTCAAATGACTTACCCCACGAGAAGTATATCTCCCCTAGATTTTCCAAGAACATAATCACGAGTTATAGTCTTCATATGAAAAAAAGCTACACTTGGCCCCTAAGCCCTCTCCATAATTTTATCGTAGATGAACATACAAACCAAAGTTTTCACCTTGTGTCTGTCAATCTTTTTACATCACAACCTAACCATTCCTACTGATGACATGGACTCTAACAGTGTTCCCTTTAAGCCTCTGGCTATTGACACCACAATGCTCTGGCTAGGAAAGCCCCGGCACTCACCCATGCCCATGTGCTTGTGGACATTCCCAGAGCTTATGCTGTGACTCACTGGCCCTCGGGTTCTTATTGTGATCAGAAGACACACCTCGGCACCACCATCAGAGAACTCTAAAAAAGCAATGCCTGTTACTCACAGATCCCGGAGGGCACATGGGATGACCAAAGGCCATTTGGAGAGGTCTGAGAAAGGGAGACAGAGATTGACAGACACTGGGAGCACCGCTGAGGGATCTGATTTATTGAGGACCATGGCCAGAGTGGCTAGGGGGTTGCGGGTTCACACCTTACTGGACAGTTTTATAGGAGCAGATTTCAGCAGCTGAAGGGGAAAAGCAAGGTCACTCAAGGGCAGTTATATTAGTTACCCAGGGCTTTGTCAACAGGAACTTCCTGGCTGGGGCGGTCCAAGTGCTAATTTGGTAATTGTGTCATACACCTGACAATATGTTTGTTCAACATGGCTGTTTTCAAATGGATGCCCCAGAAATGCAAAGCTTAATTTCAGGCATTTACATTATAATCAAAAGCTTAATGTCAGGCACTTACTCTAAAAAACATGCTACTGTATTTACTAATCGGTCTCCTGTTTTTTCTCTGTTATTCAGCGCGGTGTCCAGGAAGCCTACCATAGCCCAAGACAAAACTTGTTCAGCATAATGTATCTCCCAGTGGAGTCTATATGGAAAGACAAACTTAAATAAGTTCATCAACTGGATATATTCTTAGTGTTGGGACGACCATAAATATGAGGAGGCAAAATTTCAAAACACTATCTGTTACTACACAAGTTTCTTTCTTTCTTTCTTTCTTTTTTTTCTTTCCTTTTTTCTTTCTTCCTTCCTTCCTTCCTTCCTTCCTTCCTTCCTTCCTTCCTTCCTTCCTTTCTTTCTTTCAACAGTTGATCCTGTGCATCTACTTATTGAAGCATAGAACATTTGTGTCCACAGCTGAAGGGACTTAGTTTTTGAGGTGAAGGATTGCTCAGTGTCTTCTATGCTTTATCAGGGAATTTTCTTCCTGTTTCTACTTGAGAACTTCCAGTGCTACCTGTTAATATGACACTTCCTGGTATTATACATAAAATAACTCGCTTTTCTTAATTTTTGTCACAAATGCTAAGGCTTGGCAAAGGAACAGTATCAGCCCCATCCATTTCGTACCTCTGTCTTGCTCTGAAATCTCTCCCACCTGCATGACCAGAGGATGCTTCATAGGAGAGCTGGATGTCCTGCTGGCATGTGGTTCAGGGTCCCCAGGTCTTCTGCACAAACGTGCATGTCCTACAAACTCTCCCCGTTACCTTGAGGGGAGCCTACATATAGTCACTTGTTCATCAAATCACGGGAAATAGACTTGAACCACAGAAGGATGACAACCACTCTCCTCAATTGTCGGACCATATGCCACAAATAAAAAGCAGCACATGTCTGATCACCTCAAGTCTGTTTGCTGGGGTGATTGTGTCAACCAGGTGTTGCTGTATAACAAACAGGCTGTTCTTATCAAATGGGATATCATAATGATGTGGGGATGCCGAGCACAATGGTGAAGAAAGAATTCTTGAGACTTTTTTAAATTTTTTTTTTTTCTCAACGTTTTTATTTATTTTTGGGACAGAGAGAGACAGAGCGTGAACGGGGGAGGGGCAGAGAGACAGGGAGACACAGAACCGGAAACAGGCTCCAGGCTCCGAGCCATCAGCCCAGAGCCTGACGCGGGGCTCGAACTCACGGACCGCGAGATCGTGACCTGGCTGAAGTCGGACGCTTAACCGACTGCGCCACCCAGGCGCCCCTTGAGACTTTTTATGATGCAAAAAGGTACGTTTATTAGAGCTTGGAGATAGGACCCATGGGCAGAAAGAGCTACACTGGGATTGTAAAGAATGACTGATCATATACTTTTAAGTTTATGGAGGAGGGGAGTAGAGATAGCACGTTTCTAAGGAATTCCTTTATGCTGAAAGTGAGGTTTACGGGGCCATGGAGGTTTGGCTCTTGTCAAGATAAGGTTGCTTTTCTTGTCTAATAAAACATTAACATTAATGCAGCCTCGAGTTCCTGGACTCAGGGATTTGTCAGTGGGCTGCAAGTTGTAAGGACACTGATGTTTAGCTAAATTTCTCTTGCTTTTGTTCTCCTCATCGATGATAACTTTAGCATCAAACGGGATCATATCGGGAAGCATTTCTTTCTTTTTCTTTTTAACATTTATTTATTTTTGAGAGACAGAGAGACAGAGCACAAGTGGGGGAGGGGCAGAGACACAGAATCTGAAGCAGGCTCCAGGCTCTGAGCTGTCAGCACAGAGCCTGATACAGGGCTTGAACCCTCAAGCCGTGAGATGATGATCTGAGCCAAAGTCAGACGTTTAAGGGACTGAGCCACCCAGGACCTCCGGGAAGCATTTCTTATCTCTGCTGGGCTCCTCATGTGTCTGTGGTCTGGTACGAATCTCTCTGTTGTGTTTCTAAGGCTCATCCATGATGCTGTGTGTGGTTGTAGTGCTCTACTGTCTCAGCCAATTTGTGGTCTTATTACTACATTTCTATGTGCAGGGTATTCTTCTATTTCTAAATAAAATGAATTATCATGTGAATTCTTTGCATTGAATCCCAGTATTCCTACACCCGTATGTAACATTGGTTTTCCTTCCCTGTTAGAAGAGCTATCTCCCAAACCTGTAAAGGAGAATCATCTATCTGTGCTCTCTATCCAACCCTTAGCCTGCACCATAGATATGTTCCCAGTTAATTAATCAGAGTATAATTACACACAATACACCACATATTTAAAGGGTACAGTTTGATGAATTAAATGAGCTACACGAAAATTCATAGCACATAGTGCAAGTTTCCATTTGTGTATAATTTAAGCTTTAACTGCTTTGTTAGGTAATTCTTAAGATTATAAACTCCCTAAGCCTCTCTTTCCTTATTTCTGAAGGCAGAGTGGATGCTCAACATAACTTCCAGTGAAATGTAAGGAAAGAATGAAATGCATGGATATACATTTTTTACTCCAAGGAAACCATTCAAGTGTAGTGGTTGTGTCTTATGTGTGTGTGTGTTTGCACACATTTTTCTTTCTTATAATGTGTACACACACAGATGATTTATGATTTCATCTTTGCGTTGAAAGGAGACTTGAGAAAAAGTTGGAGAGGATAGCACTGGAGAGGAAGAACGAATGGTTGAATCAACCTAAAATAAAAAGAAGCAGAGATAAAGACACAAAACGTTAAATTACAATGAGTGAACTTAACTTTTGTTTTTAAATTTATGTATTTAAATTAAGTTAGCTCACATACAGTTTACTATGGGTTTTAGGCGTAGAGCCCAGTGATTCGTTGCTTGCCATGACACCCAGTGTTCTTCCCAAGTGCCCTCCTTAATGCCCTTCACCCATTTAGCCCATTCCCCCCCCACACACACACACACCTCCTCTCCAGCACCCCTCAATTTGTTCTCTTTATTTAAGAGTCTCTTATGGTTTGCCTCTCTCCGTTTTTATCTTATTTTTCCTTCCATTCCCCTGTGTTCACCTGTTTTGTTTCTTAAATTCCACATATGAGCAAAACCATGACATTTGTCTTTCTCTGACTGACTTATTTCACTGAGTATAATACCATTGAGTTCCATACATGTTGTTGCAAAAAGATCTCATTCTTTTTGATTGCTGACTAATATTTCATTGTAAGGATATATTACATCTTCTTTATCCATTAAAGAGCACCTGTACCCCAATGTTTATAGCAGCACTATCAACAATAGCCAAACTATGGAAAGAGCCCAAATATCCATTGACTGATGAATGGATAAAAAAGATGCCAGTGACCGTAATTTTGATCACGAGTTCCCTTCCTATTTTGTTGCCTCAAGGACATTATAGTCAGAGCACATCACATTTATGCACACAGGAATTCACTCTACCACCTACTGGGCAGAATATCTCCAAACTGTTTTAATTTTTTTTCTACATATTGTGGGGTCTTTAAAATATAATTTGTTGTCAAATTGGCTAACATACAGTGTGTAAAGTGTGCTCTTGGTTTTGGGGGTAGATCCCCATGGTTCATCGCTTACCTCGTATTGTGGGTTGTTAAAATGTAAATTGGCCTTAACCAAGGGAAGCTAATGAGTGAATCAAGAGGCTTAAATTTGGTTGTCTCAAATAATTTTATTGACTGTGCCAGTATGAGATTCCTACCGCTGCTGTAAAATATCTCCACACTAGCTGCTTAAAACATACACACCCTTACAGTTCTGGAGTCAGAGCTCGGAAGGAGTCTCATCGGGCTAATAGCAGGAAGTCTGCAGGGTTGACTTCTTACTGGAGGCTCAGGGGAGAATCTGTTTCCTTTCCATTTCCAGTCTCTGTCGCCAGTCACCTGCATTCTTTGGTCATGGCTCTCCCTCCACCTTCAGAGCCGACAGGGTAGCAGTTTCAAAGTCTCTCTGACACCAACTCTTTTGACTCCCTCCTCAACATTTGGAGGACTGTCGTGACTACCTTAGTGCCACCTGGACAATCACAGCTAATCGTTGTATCTGAATGGCAGCTGATTGGCAGCCCTGTTCAATCGCCTACCTTGATTCCCTGAGCTCTAGAAAATGCCATGTTCGTAAGCACTGATTAGGATGTGGACCTGCTTGGGAGGCTCCTCCTCTGTCTTCTAAAAAGTCTTTTTCAAAAGTGTATTGTTTTCAGGTGATTTGACTAGTTTATACATTATGCTCTGTCACCATGAGAGCAGCTACTGTCTGTCCCCGGGCTGCACCATTACAATAAATTGACCGCATTCCTTATGCTGGGCCTTTTATTCCCATGGCTTATTCGTCCCATAACTGGAAGCCCGCACCTCCCACTGTTGTAACCTTGTGTGTCAACTGTACTAAAACTATTACAAAATAATATACATGAAAAAAACAAAACCCGGGTGTATTATTTTGTGCCACACTAGTGCCTGCCTATAAAAGAAGCAAACACAGAATTGACACAGCCTCCAGAAGGAGGGATACACTATTCCCTCCAAATTACATGCAACGATGATTTTTTGTATAGGAGATCTCTAAAACTACCTACATCTGTCTCTAACACAGGATCACACCCTTGCTAACCAAAGAGTGGTACACGGACTGGACCTTGCACATAAATAACAAGTGAGAGCTTGTCAAAAACGCAGAAGCTCTGGGCCACCCGGGGACTATCACTCAGATGCTGCATTTGCAGCAGGATCCGTGTGGATTCATAAACATTTGTAGACCATGTGAGGTTGGAGAAGGGCTGGTCTGGAATAGGTTTTCTCACTTGTTGCACCAGACCTTTGGGACAGTTTAAGCCTATTTTTGGAGGCTGCTTCTTGTGGACGAGGTGTTTAGCAGCATCCCTTCAGACGTCACCAGACATCCCCGGGGGAAAATTCATTTCTGGTCGAGAACCACTGCCCCCAAGCTTGAGAACCAGAAGCATCCCGACAGAATCCCACTCAAGGCCCACATCCTCGAGCACTGACTTCGGGCAGATCACTAGATGCCGCCGAGCACATTCCCGCCTGGAGAATGGAGTTTAGAAATGGAGTTTCTCAGGGACGACACGTTCACAGAACATTGAATTAAACATTCCCTGTAAATGCTCGATACAGGTGATAGCATGTGCAAAGACCTAAGTATACCTCTTATAATTAACAAGGCCTTTATAAGTGGGACTAAGTGACAGCTTTTAGCTTGAGATAAAGTAAGAAAGTCCTAATAGTAACGGCAAATGTATCTTGAACCCAATGTGCATAGTGCCCAAGGTTTATTATCAGAAGAACCGAGTTCTCCACCTCATTTAAGAGAAGAGTAAACACGTCTGGAGATAGCTGGGTCCCCACCGCAAGTCAATGCTTTGAAGATAAAGAGACCTAGTCCAGGCAGGATCCCTCAGACTCAGACCTGGAGGAAACCGTAACTGGGAGCTGAGATAAGGTGCTGGGAGATTTACTCACCAGGAGGGAGGCAAGCTGAAGGAAAAGGAGTAAAACAAAAACAAAAACAAAAACAAGCCCATCCAACTGGATTCCCTACTTTTTTTTAATGTTTAGTTTTGAGAGACAGACACTGAGAGTGGGGAAGGAGCAGAGAGAGAGGGAGACACAGAATCTGAAGCAGGCTCCAGACTCCAAGCTGCCAGCACAGACCCAACGCAGGGCTCGAACTCACAAACCACAAGACCATGACCTGAGCTAAAGTCTGACGCCCAACCGACTGAGCCACCCTGGTGTCCCTGAGGATTCACTACTTCTAAACTGGTCTCTTGGGAACATGGTTCATTAGAGAAATTTCCTATGTGTGCAAAAGTGTTCCGCTTGGGAACTGTGCTGGAGTAAGAAGAGGGAACATATACCTAATGAGCAGACAACAGGGAGCTGTAAATACCTCCTGGGCTCCTGTCTGTCAGCCCGTGCAACCTTGCACAGGAAGGGGCATGCTTTTCTGTTTGTTCTGAATCCTAGTTCTGGCTGAGGACTGATGCTTCACTGCCTCCTGCTGTCTCGGGTGAGGGCAGAGCTTTAGTCCCTATCATCTGCTATCCAGGGAGGCATTCAGGCTTCCACAAGGAGACCTTCCCGTCAGACATCCCAGCCAGGTGAGTCCAACAGCGCAGTGGACCGTGGGTGAGAGGGTCAGAGAGAATGGAAGCCAAGATCATTAACTGTCACCACTTGAGAGCCAATCCAACGTAGCCCAGAGCAAGTGGTCACTGTGTTTGTTTGCTTAATTAAGTAATTCATGTATTTATTCACTGGCTGTGTCAGTTTCAGAGGGAGTGCCATTCACACTCTTGAAGAGCTTTCTTATTCTTTTTCATTCAATTGCTATTATGGGCATGCTAGAAAAACTATGTTGAGATTGTTAAATTCAATGTGTGGTTCTAATCAGGTGTAATTTTGTCCCCCGGGGGACATTGATCAATGTCTGGAGACACTTTGTCTGTCACGCTGGAGAGGGGTGCACAGAGGTCAGGGATGCTCTGAACATCTTACAGGGCACAGGACGCTCCCCACCACAGGGCAGGCTCTGGGCAGGATGGGTGCAGAGACTGGGAAGCTCCTGGTGACAGAATGTCAGTATCTGTAATACAGCTGCTTTCAGGTTCTGCCTTCAACCTTGTAACACTTACTCTTAGGCCAACAAATTCAGAATAACCCTTTGGCTCCTTTTTGAAAGTTTCAACCACAAACAACGTAACAGCCCTGTAAGTTTTTTTCCAGGCTGCTGGGTGAAGGAGACAGTTCTTGTTATTTTCCTTAAACTATCCCTCAGTTTCAGCCAAGGTCATATGTTTGATGACCGTCTGATTGGTTTTATTATTATTATATGCCCATAGGTTATTCTCTCTCTCTCTCTCTCTCTCTCTCTGTCTCTCTCTCTCTCTCTCTCTCCCTTTTCAACGTTTATTTATTTTTGGGACAGAGAGAGACAGAGCATGAACGGGGGAGGGGCAGAGAGAGAGGGAGACACAGAATCCGAAACAGGCTCCAGGCTCTGAGCCATCAGCCCAGAGCCTGACGTGGGGCTCGAACTCACGGACCGCGAGATCGTGACCTGGCTGAAGTCGGACGCCCAACCGACTGCGCCACCCAGGCGCCCCTCTCTCTCTCTTTTTAAAACATTACCGCATTTCAAATGATTTCCTGAGATCATTGTTTCTCAATTGATTTTTGCAACATATTTTGATCATAAAAATTTTTAATTTTATTTAAGTAAATCTATCTTCTTACTTCTGAGATTATGGCTTTATTTAGTGGTTTTGCTCACCTGTGAATGTTATATGTAGTTTCCTTGATGTTCTGCTATATTATATGGTTACACTTACACTGAGGTCATAATCCCTCTGAATTTTTGTGAAGTGTCTGAGGAGGGGGCCAGTTGCATATTCTTCCAGATAGATATCCATTGCTGCCAGCACTGGTTTAGATATTCATTTATTCTAGCTGTTATATAGCAATTCAACCTTTTCCAACTAAACCGAAATAAAACCTTGCCATATGGTCAATGTCCTTATACATTGAGACCTAATTTCTGACTCATTTAACAAATAAAAACTAAGCATTCTAGGAACATTATATATATTTTTTCATGTGTAGGCCATTGACAATTTAATTATGAATCCATGTTGATATCCTTAATAATTTCTTTTCTATAGCCAATTTCAGTTAGTTTTTATGTTTCACATACTTTTGCTGTGGACAGTTGTTTTCAAACTACTCATTTTAACGTGGTTGCATCATCCCTTTATTTTTTTCATTCTATAATTTTTCATATCCTTGGGTTTTTCATATTAACCACATAGTGACATACATTTGTGACAAAAACAAAAGTGAACAAAGAAGGTGAAATCCCTTCGCTAGCGTATGTTTCTGTGTAGCACCAAGGACAGAGAACAATAATATAAATATACGGATGGCATCATGCGGTCAAGCATAATCATATGAAACAAGTTATTTGGTACAAAACTGGACTGTCATGGTGTCGGGAGCATTTACAGAGCATGGTCTGGGGAAGCCTCTGTCCACTGGCTGACATATAGAATGAGGATTCCAGGTGCCCCTTGGGTTTGTGAAAAAGAGACCAATACCCAGAGTCCAAGAGTATCGACAAGAGGACATCACATAGGGATGGGAGATGAGCGCCTGGGTGGCTCAGTGGGTTAAGAGATCTCTTCTTGATTTTGGCTCAGCTCAGATCTCACTGTTCGTGAGATCCAGCCCCTTGTTGGGCTCTGTGCTGACAGCATGGTGCCTGCTTGGGACTCTCTCTGTCCCTCCCCTGCTTGTGTGCTTGCTCTCTCTCCCTCTCTCCCTCCCCTGCTTGTGCTCCCTCTCTCTCTCTGAAAGAAAAAAAACATTAAAAAGAGAAAGGGATAACAGGGCTGCCCTCACCTGCTGTCAGCCCCCATGAAAACAAATTGCCCAAGTAATGATGCAAGAGGCACGTGAAAGCGAAGTCTTCCGTGATTGACCTTGTAACTGCGCAACTTGCATCCAATCACGTGCACTTCCTTTTGTGAAGTGTTGGCTTATCCCCTTGCTCATTTTTTCCCTTGGCCCCGCCATATGTAAGGTGTTTGACATTAGGAAGATATCAGCACTTTCGTCTTTGGGGGCAGTTAAATGTGTTCTCACATAGTTTTTGCTGGGCATCGGGGGAGGTGGTCGGGTGCAAAGCTTCCAGAAGCGAGGGAGGTTACTGTTTGTCACAATCCCTCGGGGACCCCCTGAGCTTACTGCATCCTTGTTCTGTTGTCCTAGACTCTGGGTCTTGTCTAGCAAGAGAGGGGACACAGGATTGTAATGCAAGAGAGGCAAATGTCCAGGAGGAGACAAGAGACCCGAGTAAGGGTCCTTGCTCTGTTTCATTAGGATCAGGAGGCTTACAGGTGTGATGGGTGGGCACAGAGACAATGGAACCGTCAACATTAACTCATGGGCGTGGGGGAAGCTGGGGTTTGAAGACGTGTGGTGTTAGGGGTTTGGGTCAATGCAAAACAAATCCTGGTGCCAGGCAGATGGTTGTTTACAACAGACATGAGGTGCCACCTCTGTTTACCTAAACTGGCCTAGGGCGCAAGCCAGACAGAGCAGGCTACCTTAGGGTCTACAAGGCACCTTTCTTTTGCTAATTAGCTCCCCTTGGGGCAACTTCCCCTTGCTGAGGTCTACAGCCCTGTTTATCCATTTACCTAATTTTAGTCCTTCCTTCCTGGGAAAGCAGCTTTCTGCTATTGTATTCAGTTGGGGGGTGTTTCTGCCCTGAATACCTAAACTTTTTACCTCATTTTGGATGCTTCTATCCTGAGATTTCCTGTTCCGATACTTTTGTCCTATACTGGGACCTTTGCCCTGTTTACCTAATGTTGGATGCCTTCATCCTGTGGCTTCTCTTTCTTTATGCCTTGTTAACTCATCGGTGCAAGCTCAGGGAACTCCTAAGCTTATTCTCCACGCTCTGCCTCATCCATTTCATTCACCATCCCTCTGTCTTTCCACTTATTAAACATAAGTTTGTGAAATACACAACAGGAGATGGCTATCCCAACATGGAGCTTCAACCTCATTTGCCCATGGGAGGCTTAGGAATTAACACTTCCAGGAACCACTTCTACATTTTTCAGGGGAAAGATCGCTGATCTGGTCTATTTGGGTTGTATCCATTCCCAGCGTAACCTGGATGGCGGGGGATGTAAAGACAGGGATTACACAACCCAGAAGACCACGGTGTCCTGTGTGTGTGTGACTTGTAGAGGGTGAGCAGTCCTCACAGCAGGGGCCAGGACTCCCAATCTCAAGGTGACACAATACAGGGGCCAGAACTCAGTCAAGAGCAGGCACCAAGATGGGGATCTGTGTCAATTCATGGGATGGCTTTGCAGCATGCTGAATACAGAGGGAGAGGTAGTGTGGACAAGAACGGCCCTGTGCCTTAAGGTCACAGTAGTAGCAGAGAGGTCACTTCCTTCATCACATGTCTGACAGCATCTGTCATCAGTGTCCCTCAGGCTCATTCCCCTTGTAGCGCCGGCTTCCCTTTTTGATTTGAACACTTGAAACAAGTACATTCCTCAGGGCCTTTGCACTGGCCATTCCCTCTGCTGGGCACATTTCCCCCATACTCCCACATCTACCTCTCTGTCTTATCAAGGTCTGTGTTCCAATATCACCTTGTTGCACAATTTGCCCAAATACCTGTAATAGGTCAACTTATAAGATATCAGAAAGCTTATTGTATATAAGTTTGGCTTAAACTCACCTTTCATGAATAATTGAGATAAAAGCTTATGTAGCTCCCTATTAGGGTTATAGGAAATTACTAACTGCCCTATCTCGCTTCCATAACTTCGCCTGCTTGCTAAATGGATAACTTAGGTTGCAAAACGCTCCCCTATCCCTTCTACCAAGATCTGGCCTAGGCAAGACAACATGTAAAAAGTCACGAACTCACTGCCCCACGGTATCTTAGGGCAAACATAGCTAG